>NC_138511.1:30306066-30427412 GCF_964252035.2 Podarcis erhardii
ACAGATTAATCCAGTAAGCACATCACAGACACCTGGACTGTGGTTCTCAGGGCTCCTGAGGTGAGCCATTTCATGAGTTCCCCTGTAACAGTCAACCTGCCCAGCACCTCTTATTTAAGGAAACTAGGGGTGGAAGTATAAGAGGAAGAAAGTTACTTCATTGGGAGAGATGGGAAGCAGGGCTCATTCCATCAGCCAGCAGAAAGACCAATTCCATCTGGTGCCTCCTGCCTCTGAGCTGCTTCCATACCAGCTGGCCATTATATTTATTATTTATTTGTAAAAATATTTATATACCACTGTATCATAAAAAATATGCCAAGCAGTTTACAATATAAAAACAGAAAACCAGACAATAAAGCGAATCTCAATAGACCATTGTAGTTTAGTTATCATCTTCCAAAGCAACTACTCTACTCTATTCTGAACTTAAAAATGGAAAGCATAATGCTGGTGGTCAACAAAAGAGGTTTAAGTCTGCTTTTTTCCTCTTCCCTCCCTATCCCTTTCCCCTTGTGTATTGTGGTTTATACCTTGTAAGCCTGTGATCAGGGACTGCCTTGTTTTAATTAGTTGTATTTAAGCCACTTGGGGAATGTTTTTGGCTGAAGAATGGGGTCCAAATGCTCTAAGTAGATAAAGTAATAAAAAGCAGGTCTACGCCCCACTTTCCAGTTTGATCAAGATCCTTGAGAGCAATGGGCCAGCTGAGGGGACACTTTTGGGAGGATGGCCTCAGCTTCACGGTCCTGGATCTGACACATTCAGCAAAGTGAGGGAGAGAGAGAGTACCTTGCTCAAGTTGTAGCTGTGTAACTTCCACCCTAAGCTGCGCATTTTCTCTCTCAAATGCAGTTGCCAAAGAATCCCGCGCTTCCGTCAACATACGGATGTGGGCCACGTAATTTTCCACCTGAAAAGAGAAGGACAAAGCAAGTCTATGATTCCCAATCAGCAAGGACAGGTCAGGCTGCATTATTTGCCCATTTATTTATTTATTTAAAAGTACATGCCGCTAAATCATAAAAATATATCTATGCACTTTACAACATGAAAAAGATAAAAACCGCACAATAAAAGCATAAAAAAGGGGGGAACAATTTGAAAGCAAGAAAGTTAAAAACAAGCATCAATAAACCACTGCAGAAGGATGAACTCTCAATTGCCTGCATAGGCCCTGAGGAAAGGTTTTCAGCAGGCCTTTCAATACTGGCATAGAAGGTGCCTGAATCACTACTGAAAGAGTTCTACAGAACTTGACCGATGACACTAAAGGTTCGATTTCTTGTTGTCGTCAAATGAGCCTCATCAACTCAAGGAAATACCAGAGATGCATAGCTGTCAACGTTTCCAATTTTTAAAGGGAAATTCCCCTATTCCAAATGGGATTCCTTGCAAGAAAAGGGAAAAGTTGACAGCTATGCAGAGATGCTGCTGTAGATTATCTTACCAACTGAGTTGGGTTTAAGTGGTAGCTGTAAATTAACACAAATCCCTTGAACCTGTGTCATTAGTAAATGGGCAGCCTGGGCAGCTGTTTTAACAACTGTGCTGCATGTTTTCTGCCAGAAGCTCCCATCAGCAGTAACATCTACTGTGACTGGCACCAGCGCTCCAAGGTCTCAGGCATAGGTCTTTCCCAACAGCTAATAACTGAAACTCTTTCGCTCATGCATTCATTCATTCCTGTCTTCTATGGCAAAACCCAGTTTTTGTTTCTGGGCGCAATTTAAAGTAATGGTATTAAACTTTAAAAACCTGATTTATTTGGGATCAGGTTGTTTGAAAGACCACCTATACCCATACTAATCTGCACTGTGCTGAAATTAGGTTATTTCTTTAACTGTCAGCAGATGGAGTCATTGCTTTGCTTATCTCTTGCTGTGACAAATGAGTTTTTTTCAGCAGACCAACTCACTTCAACACTCCTGAACTTGCTTCAGGATCACAATGCAACTTCCTGTCAGATCGTGCAGCTCTCCAGATCTGACTATGCGGTTTTAGTGTATAGAAGGAAGGGCACACAAAAATATATATTTTAGATAAAATAAGGCACACAAAATGTGTAACACAGAGATGAGTTTTTTCAATGAAGCTGTACAAGACAGAATGGCACAGGCCTATGCCTTAGCACCCAGCGAGTCAGAGAAAGAAAAGAATTAGGTTGCTCAGTCCATCCCTACGAGTGCCCTGCCTGAAAACACTATGGGACTCCCTACACCAGAGCTTTCCAAACTTTTCATGTTAATGACATACTTTTTACACAAGCATCATTTCGCAACACAGCAATTCAGTTTTACTAGCAAACTCGAGGTAAAACTAACTCCTTTCCAGCCCCAGGAATAGTGTAGGGAGTATTTGCATGACACACGTATACGCTGCAGCCGACACACTAATGTGTCACGACATACAGTTTGGAAAGCTCTGTCCTACCTTCTGCTCAATATTGAGGTTAACCTTCATGTAGATTTTCACATGTTTGAGAAATCTTCAGAGTCCCCTAGATCAGAATGGATTTATGCTGTTCATAGCTAAAGAAGAAGCCTTCAAACTGTCTAGTGCTAGAGAAGCATTTCCATTTTAACTGGTGGGCATGGGACTGTTGGTACATCTGCCACAGAGAACTCCTGCACATCACAGAGGATTCAGGTAGCTTTTTTGGATTATGCCCATTTAATCCAGTGCTCCACTAGACTGGCCAACTGGATGTCCTAAAGGGAAGCCTACAAGCAGGTTTGGAGTGCCACTTTTCAAAGATGGCAGCACTCTTCCCACCTATGAATCCCAGCAACTGCTATTCAGAGGCAGGTTACCTCTCACAGGGGAGAAAGAACACACCATCTTTTGGGCACATAGATCCATCATGACTGATCTTCCCCTTATAACCAAATGGAAAAAACCAACAAAACACAGTTGAAAGCCACTGATCTAAAGTTTGAATCAACAAGAGTTTAAGGTCAAGACAAGGGAAGCCTGAAGCCCCCTGCCCACACCAATATATTTCACTAGAACAAAAAAAAGCTGTCATACT
This sequence comes from Podarcis erhardii, assembly GCF_964252035.2. Taxonomy (NCBI): domain Eukaryota; kingdom Metazoa; phylum Chordata; class Lepidosauria; order Squamata; family Lacertidae; genus Podarcis; species Podarcis erhardii. The sequence continues at coordinate 30,309,098 of NC_138511.1, forward strand.
GCTTGCTCAGTATTGTCTGCACTGAATGGCAGCAGCTTTTCAGGAAGGCTTCAGGCAGAGGCATTTCCAACCCTATCTGGCATTGATAAGAATTGACAGGCTCTTCCCCACTTTATCATTTCCAAAGGAGTCCAGGTCTGGTTGTGCTTCTTGACACTTTCACAAGCATGTGGCCTCAGACTGTGATCTGACCATCTCTTAAGTGAGCTCCTGGCATCCCTGAAGCAGGACACATCCAATGAAATGTGCACATGTTCAAAGGGTCGTATTCAATCCAGGACAGGTTGAGCAGTGCAAGTAGGAACTGAAACCACCTGGATCACTTTTAAATTATATATTTCCAACTGTCATTTTAGACTGTCAGTTCCTTAAGCACAAGGGTCCCATCTTTTCTTTTTTTTAATACTTACATTTCCAGAAATGTGAATGGGCCAGGAACAGAAAAGCCACACAAAATGGTTGCTGTCTGTACTGTCTCTTTGAAACGCTTTACTGATTTGAGGATTCGAACATACTTCTCCATTCATGCAAGGGGCTTTTGCCACGTTGGAAGCCCATTAGTCCACACAACCAGCTTTCTATGCTGAGGGGGCAGTTCCAAAGCAAACAGCTTTGGCGTCATCCCTGCAAGCCACCCCACACTCCAGGCCCTGTAAGGGGGTGTGGGAAATTGCCCTATCTCCTGGAGCGGGCAACATAATAGCATAGGAAGAGCCTACTGGATCAGACCAATGGCCCATCTAGTCCAGCATCCTGTTCTCATAGTGGCCAACCAGATGCCTGTGGGAAACCAGCAAGCAGGATTCGAGCACAAGAGCACTCTCCCCTCCTGTGGTTTCCAGCAACTGGTGACACAGGAGACATCTGGCTGTCCACTGTGGGGAAACAGGACACTTTTTTGAGATGGACTTTTGGCTCTTATCCAGCTGGATGATTCTGACGTCCTTCAAGTCTGGGAAAACCACCAACCTGAGACATCTATTTTGCTCCTTTTCCGTTCAATTAGCACAAAAAAGTCAAATGGTATATTAAATATCTCCAGACATATTTTCCAGACATCCTCCGTTCAAAGCAGGAGGAGATGGTGCTTACACAGCCTTCTGTTGCTCTCAGTGGGCATGGGGTTCTTTACAAATGTGATGTGGGCAGATTTTTCTCTGTGTGGACATTCAAACCACATGGCAAAGATCTAAATTTCACCTTGTCAAGCTGACGACAGTTGAGAAACGCAATCAATCCTTTGCGTCAGACATAAGAAAGACCCTACCACCTGCTGTTCCTATTATTTTTGCTCTTCTCTTTGAAGGCCACAGGGAAAAAACCCACCTAGAACGATTCCCATCACCAGCCAGGCTGAATAACGGGACTTGCCCAAGAACAAAGGATGCCCTCCTGTGCAAATCCTGTTCCTTTCAAGAGACCTTGCACAGGAAGGTTCCCTGTGAGCTATGCACTATGAGTACTTTTCCTCTCCTATTGACAGCATACCAAACACCTATGACAACCGGATGCAAATTCCAAAACAAAAACCAGGAAACCAACAGAAATCATGGAAAATTTTGCTCCCCTGCCCCATGCCAAGGTAAGCAGGATTTTTTGTTAAAGGGACAAAAAGACAGAGCTGTGTTTATGGACATCTTTGGGAGGCCCTAAAATATGAGAGGGATAAGCAATGGGCTGAACTGGGACTCATTCACACAAAGCTAGCCCTCTCTGGAGAAACCACATCAATTCCCAGTAGCTGTCACGGTAAGCCTGGAAGATTAAAATGTACAGTTCAAACATGCTCCAGCTCTGTTAGAAGATTTGTGCTGGGACAGAAACAAACCACAGACTTCTATAACATGTTCACACAGTGGCTATATCACCCTTCGCTAACAGGGCACCCTCTGTGGGTTCTGAACCACAACTCCTCTCAGTCCCAGTTGAGGGAAGCTGAGCTAAAAGCTCAGTTCCTGTGCTGTGCCAAAGATGGAATGTAATGCACAAACAAGCCCAGGTCCTGTGCTGCACATTATTAACATTATGGCCCAGAGGACAGGCCCTCCATGCCCCTCTCGTTGTAGTCTGGGCACCTTGAGAGCAGCCACTTTCAGAATAAAAAACATTGTAAAATAAGCACAACATGCCCAACAACTGTGGTGTAACATCCACTATATGCATAAAAATGGCACACAACGTATGTTCAGTCCATGTACCCAATACATATTTGCTGTGGGAAGTTCTTCAGCATGGACTTCTATCTTGAGCAAATTGTCCACACCTAGCTTGGAACAATCCCAAGGGCTGTAAACCTGAAAGCATCTACCTTTGAAAAACCCTTTAGAAGTGGTTGGCCTACTCCAGTGTCAGCAGCCAGTGGCTGACAATCTTCCCACCTACCTCTCTCATCTCTTCCACTTGCTGTCGCCTGAGTTTCTCTAACTCTCCGGCAGCAGAATGCAACTGCTCTTGACTGCGTAGGAACAAACTCCAGACATAACAGAGCTGGTCCTTTGCAGGCGCTGTAGTGTCAACCCCTTCTTCCTTGAGCTGCTGAGTTATGTCTTCTATATGTGCTTGCTCCTGTATAAAGGAATGTAGAAAGGAATCAGAAAAGGGGTCTTCCCTAAACAATTAATAAATATTTTTATTTATTTATTATATTCAGTCTTCTCAGCTATACTGCTTCAGCAACTGTATTTGGAAACATTCTGCTAGCCCTCGTGTCTAACAGCTATGGACAGATCTCTCTTCTGTGGAGCAGGCTGTATCTTTCAACACTGTAAATCGTAATGCCCTGTGGACTTTCCTTCTGAAAATTGGCTGCCCAGATAAATTTGTGAACATCATTCGGCTCCTCCATGATAATATGACAGCAACAATAGCAGATAACAATGGCTCTCAAAGTGAACCATTCACAGGGGGATCAGGTGTTAAACAGGGTTGTGTTATTGCCCCAACTCTATTCAATATTTTCATTGCCATGATCTTACACTTTGTCCAAGGGAAACTCCCCACCGGAGAAGAAATCATATATCGAACAGATGGAAAGCTCTTCAATCTGAGCAGGCTGAAAGCAAAGAGTAAGGTTACCGTAACTTCCGTCATAGAGTTTCAGTATGCTGATGACAGCGTAGTGTGTGCACACGCTCAGAGGATGCCCTCCAAACGATCCTAAATATCTTTGCAGAAGTTTACTCAACATCCAAAAAACCAAAGTGCTGCACCACCAAGTGCAAAATAACCCTTCTGCAGTGCCACAAATCCAACTCAATGGTGTAACGTTGGAAAATGTCGATCACTTCTCCTACCTGGGCACTTATCTTTCCACAAGGGCGGACATTGATGTCAAAATCCAGCATCACCTGAGCTCTGTGAGTGCAGCTTTCTCCCAATTGAAGTGCAGAGTGTTTGAGGGCCAGGACGTTTGCAGGGAAACCAAAATACTTGTTTACAAAGCTATTGTACTACCAACCTTACTGTATGCTTGTGAAACATGGATCACTTATAAACACCATCTCCAACTCCTTGAAAGATTCCATCAAAGGTGTCTCCGAAAATTTTTACACATCACTTGGGAAGACAGGCAAACTAATACCAGTGTACCAGGCGAACTAATCACCAGTGTTGAAGCAATTATTGTTCAACATCAACTTTGTTGGACTGGTCATGTTGTGCAGATGCCTGATTATCGTCTTCCAAAGCAAGTACTCTATTCCGAACTTAAAAATGGAAAGCATAATGCTGGTGGTCAACAAAAGAGGTTGAAAGACTGTCTCAAGGTAAATCTAATAAAAGTAGTATAAACACCAACAATTGGGTAACACTTGCCTGTGAGCGCTCCAATTGGAGAACAGGCTTTACCAAAGGGGTCATGGGCTTTGAAGTCACTCGAACTCAGAACACAAGGGAGAAACGTTCAAAGAGGAAGGCACGCTTGGCAAATCCACACCATGATCAACTCCCATCCGGAAACCTCTCTGGAAGGACATGTGGATCCAGAATTGGCCTCCACAGTCACTTACGGACTTCTTGTTAAAACCGTGTTTATGGAAGACAATCTTACTTGGCTACGAGTAAGCACCACAGAAGGACAAATCTCTGGGCCCAGTTCAAAGTGCTGGTTTTGACCTATAAAGCTTTAAATAGTTCAGGACTGCAATACCTCAAGGACCACCTCCCCACATATGAACTGACCCAAACCCTGTGTTAATCATTGGAGGCCCTTCTTCATGTGCCCTTTCCACAAGAGGCTCAGAGGGTGGCAGCACAGGAATGGGCCTTTTATGTGGTGGTTCCATTTGCAGAATGCGCATCCCAGGAAGGCTCCCCTAGCGCCTTCATTACATATCTTTAGTTATCAGGCGAAAACATTTCTCTATAACTAGCCCTTTGGCTGATTGAACATTCCATGGCCTTTAAAATGTGTTTGGGGGGGGGGTTATTGGTTTGTTTTGGTTCTAGTTTTATTATGTATTTTGTGTTCTCATTTTTATTTTTATGTTGTGAACTGCCCTGTGATCTTTGCATGAAGGGTAGTATACAAAATAAGTAAGCAAGCAATCACATGCTCTGCATGCAAAAGGTCCCATGTTCAATAGCTGGTATCTCCAGGTAGGGCTGGGGAATGCTCCCTGCCAGAAACCCTGGAGAGGGGCTTCTGGTCAACATAGGCTAGGGATGGGGGACCTATGGCTCTTCAGATGTTATTGTACTCCAACTCCCAACATTCCTGGCCACTGACTATGCTGGCTCAAGGAAGTCTAGCAACATCTGGGAGAACATAGTTTCCTAATCCCTATTGTAGACATTACTGAGTAAAGTGGAGCAAGGGCCTGGCTCGGTATGTAAGGAAGAATCCTATGTTTCCTCCTCCCTTCAATTAATGTATTTAATTCCCCTTTGAAGCCATCTAAGTTACTGCTCCTCACCACATCTTGTAAATCAACATCTATCAGCTGCAATAGTCAATTTTTCAACCAGTCCATGTAGCTGCATCTTTAACAGCCGAATTATCTGCAACAGTTGGCCAGTTACAACACTGGTTTCCAAAACATTCAAGAAACATCTAGAAGAACATCTGGGCTCTTGCCAGATTGTTGGCACATTTTTCTATCTTTGGTGGGAATGCTCCTTGGTTTCTAAATTCTGAACTGCTGTTTAAATCTCTAATGTATGTTAAATCTCTGGGGTGGCTAAGTGTGTAATACACACCTGAAAAGATCTGATAACATGGATGCTGGCTGCACCCAGAATCTCAGTTGCCACAATGGTGCAAAACATTGAAGCACTAACATTTAACACAAATATAAAAATACATGGACTCTAGGGTTTTTGGGAGAAACCTTCCCGATCTCCAGGGGGGTCAGAAGACCTGGAGTGGTTTCACATTATACAGTGGGACTTTATTTCTTACACTTTTGAAACAGATGCACAAAATTGTCTACATGCACCGATGATGGAAATCAGGTCATCTTGATGGACCCTTTTCCTGAATACGCATGTATGATGCAAAACTTACTTTTGATATTTCGATCCAGGAATCACTTTTTAAAAAAATTGTTTAAATAAAGTTGTTGGCTTTTTTGTTTGTTTTAAAGAATCACACACAAAAGAAACACAAGGGCAGGGTGTGTGTGTGCAGCAGTTCAGAGGTGAACATTTACAAGAAACTTACACAAAACAGAAACTTGGCAGCGTAGAGCGATCTTGTTCCAGTTTTCATTAACCCAGCAGGGATTTTTTTTAATCTAGCCAGTATGATGTAGTGGTTAAAAATTTTGGGCAAGACTTGGGAGACCGGGATTCAAATCCCACCATTCGGCCACTGGGTGGCCTTGGGCAGGTCATCCTCTCTCACGGCCTAACCTACCCCAAAGGGTTTTTGGGGTGACTTTGAGTCCCTTCCAACTCTACGAAAAGGGCAGAAATGTATCTACAGTAGATATGTATCGTGTCAGGCAAATTCACTGTTGAGCCTCGCCTGGCCAGGCACAGTCTACCTCTCGCTGCCGGGGCGAAGACAGCAGCACAAGGGGAGGTTCGCCGGGGGCTTCCGTGGCCGCAGCTTCTCGGCCAAATGCCGCGGGGCTGTTTTCTGAGGCGCTTGTCGTGTGTTTTGTTTCTCTCCCAACCAACAGCCTCGCCGGGGCAAGGAAGGAGAGAGCTCACGCTCCGTTCCCCGCTACTCCCGGCTGCCCTTCGTTTGCCTTCCCCGGAGGAGCCGCATCCACCCCCTTCCGTACTCACCGGCTGGGCTCCCTCCATGCGAGCTCGGCAACGCCAGTTGAGAGCCGGTTCGGATTACTCGAGCCCAAAGCTAGGCCGCGTTCACCATGGCAACGAGGCCTACCCTCCAGGCCCCGGCTAAGCCTCAGCGCAGTGGGGGGAGAAGGACGCCCCCCTCCCGCGGAGCATGTAGTCGTGGCAAGGTGGCAACGCCCCTGCCCTAGCCGCGGGCAAAACCCATTTCACTTGCATCGCATGCGTTACTCAGAAGTAAACTTTGCTGCTTTTCTCCCTAAGGCAAGCACCCACAGGGGTTTATTATTTCATTTATGTCCCACATTTTCCGCACCCCCGCCAAGATGTTTAAAATGGTGTATAGTTCTCCTTTAATCCCCGCTCAACGACAACCCTGCGAGGTAAATTAGGCTGAGAGGCAATGACTGTAAAAGGTAATGTGACTTGCTAAACGCACACAGGATTGTGCTTGCTGTGGGAACTGTGCTTATTTGGAAGTTAAGTCGCTCAGCATTATGGTAAATGGGGCTTACTCCCAGGTAAGCATGCAGGAATGGTAGCACTCATGGCAAGGTAACAGAGTAAATTCAAGGAGTTCACTAGGTTTTGTATGTAAAAGACGTGTGAAGCTTTCTGCTAAGAAGTAGGTGCCAATTTCCGCTTTTGAAACAGGCGACCAACCCTTAAGCCTGTTTACTTAAATGTTAAGTCCCAAAGAGTTGCTGGGATCAACTCCAATGCAAGACAGCACAGAACTGAAGCATATGGGGTCAAAATAGTCACAGGAAAATCCTATACATTTTTGGATGAAAGACATAACAACTGGAATAGAGTATTCCCACATAAGGTTATTTATGTATGTATGTATGTACGTATGATTCTTATTCTATCTATCACATGCCAAAATGTATGTATAGATTGCAGCCACACAGCTTAGACAGGTACATTTCTAACTCTGCTTTGGAACACAGCGGAACTTATCTGTGCATAAATATGCACAGGACCCAGCTTCAAAGTCAGATATCAGACCAACCTGCACAGATACCTGCTGCTCTCCACTGTGAGCCAACCTTTGTCCATACCCATGTCCCTGGTGGGCAGTCAAGATTAGTGTGTGGGGTGGAGAAATAATAGGAAGCCTCAAAACCCAGGTTTTACCATCCTAACCAGTTTTTGTGACGTTGCTGCTTGATTTTCTGGCACTGAAAAATCACAACATTAATTCCAACTGTGGGTGACTTTTTCACTGGCATTACAAACCTATGCTCCAGCTTTTTTCAAACTACATACTTCTGAAGGAATGGGTCAGTTTTAAACTGACTGCACAGAAGAAACCCCATTCCTTCACTTCCATCTCCTGGCACTGCTACCCTATGGTGAAGTCTGAGGGTTGTTTCCAACTAAGTCCTAGACAGAGTAAACCCAATTGAATTAAGGGGTCTAATTAGTCATGTTCATTCATTTCAAGGGGCCTACTCTGAGTAGGGCTAATGTTGGATGCAATCCATTCCTCTGTCAACTATTCCCACAAGGAGACTGAATCTGGATCCTGTATACCTGTGTACTCTGTTATTACTGCTGTTGTGAAATCTCGCTGTGCTTGTTTTCAACATATATATGCCATTGCAAAACTTCTTTTACTTTTGTACTTTACGTATGCAGGCATATGGGTGTGTGTACCCTGATCCCCATTTACTGAAAGACTAATTAGAGATTTAACTTCACCAGGATTGAAACAATTAAAGAACAATTTTGGTCATCTACCTGGTTCTGAAACTGAACATGAACAAATACATCAGGCCTTGAAGCAGCTTTCTTCAGCATGTTGCCCTCAATATTTTGGGCTAAAAAAACCATCATCCTCAGGCAGCACAGGTTACTGAAGAGTTGCTGATGGGAGTTGTTATCCAAAAGATCTATAGTGCAGAAGATGGGGGAGGCTGCCTTTCAGACCATCTAAAACATGTTCTTCCCAAATAAATACACTTTAAAAAAATGCAACACCAGACATTGGTGGAGCTGTGCACTCAAATACATCAACACAGAAAGAACTGAGGAAGCATGGAATCACATGGCAGGAAATGGACAGACACAACATTCCTATACTGATCTGGGAAGGAAGCACTACTGAATTCAAAGGGGTTCACTTCTGTGGAGACATGCATTGCTCCTGCACTGATGTTCCGTGTTGCTCTTTTGTTACCTTCATCATTGGTTAGTTTTGTGATTTCATTTTATGATTTTAATATTAACTGGCATTTTTGTAACCTACTCTTGTACCATTTGATTAAAGTACAAATAAATATATGTAAGATTATGCTTTGACAAGCTGATGGGATGTGTAGTAGAAAACATCTGACAGGCACCAAGTTGGGGAAGGCTAGCAAAAAATGGTACTACATACATCACTGCCTCCTTTTAAATCGATCCTCAAAACCACCCTCTCTCAAACCCTGGTCTTAATTCCCAAATGGAAAAGTCTTCAGTATAATCACTTCCTTCCTTCCTCTCCCATCACACCATCATCTTGTCACCCCGAACTATTGAAATTAAGATTATAGCCTCCACATGACATGGCTGTTGTCCTTTTCAATACTTATGGTGCCTTCTCACCTATGATGTACATTAGGCACCGTATAACAATTTAAACTATCGAAAGTACAGCTGAATGCACAATAGTGAAAGCAAAGGCTCTGCCACCTTGGCAGGAGTAAAAAACTAAACCCAAATTAGTGGCACATGGCACAAAGGTGAACATCTCCAAGCCAGAGGTGTGTTTCATGCAGTCTTACAGCCTGATTTCAAAAGCCCCCTATGCACAATCAGCTCAGGCCTCCAACAAAAATGAACTGCTCCTTCCCCGGCAGCTCACAGGGTGGGAAAGAAAACCCATGCCAACTTCTGGCTCTGCCCACAGCTGGTTTTGGTCCCACCCACTGCCAGCACAGAGTTTACTACTGAAAGGAATGCAAAAGGAAGGTTCCTCAGCCCTGCTCTAACCCCATATAATATTTTAATATAGACTCAGAAGGTTATGCATTAGCAAGAACCTTCATATGGCAATGTAAACAGCACCAGGGCCTGTCCTGGTCAGACTACGATCAAGTGGAATGGCCAGAAGTCATTAGGGACAAGGTGTAGCCATCTAACATTGCTTGCAAGGAGAGAGTATTCAAACATTCCTTGAAGTTTGATCACACAAGGCTAAACAAAACAGGAGATAGGGATGGCACACTCAGAAAAGCCGTGACTTAGGAATGTTTAGATTTATATGGTATATATTTCTAACAAGCAGCAAACATGTGTTGTGCAAAAATAGCCAAAATTATGTCAGAATTTCACCCTTTTGATCCTATACGCCATTGTAGTAAAGTTTTGACACGATTTAGCAGTAATAAAAACATCTTCGGTTCACCTCTTAACCATTTGTCTATTCTGTTCTGAGGAATCAAAGAAGTCACTTTTACTCAGGAGAAGTCATTTCTTCATAAAAGCCCTGTGCTGGGACTCAAGATAGCTGACAATCTTCTCTTCGATTTCCATGCCTCGGGCCACTTCGTCATCAGAAAGCGACAGCTGAGTCTCCGAGTCCTTGGTGACCACAATCACGGAGGTTCTCCGGGAGTCCAGCACGTTGGCAACCACCACCTGGTGGTGGTATTTCTCCAATGCCTGCTTTGCTTTGTCAATCAGGATGGAAGGGTTTGTTTCCAGCTTGAACGAGATCACAAACGCCTCTGGAGCCCATTCCTTAACCAGAGGGGATAACATCTTTGGCACCATTTTCATTGTGATCTGCAACAAGGAAAGGAGTATTAGACAAATTCACAGAGAAGATGGCCACGGCTAGAGGCAGTAATGATTTTGCATGCCAGTTGCTGTAAACCACAGGAGGGGAGTGCTCTTGTGCTCAACTCCTACTTGACAGTTTTCTACAGGCAACCCACTGTAATATAGGATGCTGGACTAAATGGCCCCGTGACTTGATCCAGCAGTGCTCTTCTTATGTTCTTTAGAAAGAAGTTCAGCATAATGCACACACACTAGGCCTGGGCGATATATCGCCCAGGACCGGTATGAGGAGCAGACCATGATGTCGGTTTCACTCAGCAGTATATTGCTGGTGAAACCGCCACGGCTCCTGAGTCCTTCTGCTAGCAACGATCACTGGAGGCACTTGCAGGCAGAGCCAATGCAACTTATTTTTTCAACATTGCGGTATATAGCCAAAATGCAATGTTTGGCTGGTGATACACCACATATTTGAAAAGCTGATATTGCCTAGCTCTAACACACACATGCTCTTGATGCAGCGATAGCCTGAGCTTGGGAAAGGGATGGGTTGGCACAGAGAGAACCCAACAAATAACCCAGCCTTTATAAGCAGTCCTAATTTAAAAATCAGGGAGCCATTTCTACCTACTCATTGTTTGACAGAGGTTATAACTGTGTCACAACCCTCTCCCTTATTTCCACATTTCAAGCATTAGGTATCTTGCACACCTACAGCTATCACTGGAGCTGCAACTCTTGTTGTTTACACATGGACTTTGCTGAGTTTCCAAACACCCATCCTCAAACCTCCCTATAAACTAAGCACCTCGCCTTTAGCTTCTCTTGCACTAAGAGTAACTAACTCGATTATGATCCAAGCAAGGTAGGTTTGCCTTGTATTGGACTAGCCACCTTTTACTACTCTATAACTGCACTGGTGGTTCTGGCCACAAAGTCGGTTTTCTTCCTGCCTGCTATTCTGTGAAAACAAACATTGATGTTCCTTGGGTTTGATATTTATTTGCATTTCCTCATTTGTCCCAGCATGATCATTCCATGAACATGTGTACAGTACAGACAAACACACACACAAGCAGATCTAGTAATAGGGCCTAGACTGCCCTGTCCACCCCAGATTCCAAGGAAGAGACCCATCCCAGGGCAACAGAGGAAAAGCTGGTGAGTGCTCCTAGAGGGGGAATATCAAAAGGTGGAGCAAAGTAACAATCTGGTACTACAACCCAGGGTTCTGGTGCTTGGCTACAGGCCTCTGTAGTGCATAAATATATTGATGTATATGTTGATAGGTAGCTTACATGTGAAGAAATGTTGTTAGGAGAATCTGTCAGTGTTTGTGCAGGGGAAAACTAAGCTTAGGACCAATCTGACATAAATTAGACACTGAATTCTTGCTGAATCAGGCATCCATCTCTGATAAAGCAGGCATGCTTCCCCTCTGAAAATATTATTTTACAGTGGTGCCTCGCAAGACGAAAAGAATCCATTCCGCGAGTCTCTTCGTCTAGCGGTTTTTTCGTCTTGCGAAGCAACCCTATTAGCGGCTTAGTGGTTTAGCGGCTAAGGAAAAGGGGGGGAAAGCGGGGGGGGGGGGAACGTCTTGTGAAGCAAGCCCATAGGGAAATTCGTCTTGCGAAGCACCTCCAAAACGGAAAACCCTTTCGTCTAGCGGGTTTTTCGTCTTGCGAAGCAACCCTATTAGCGGCTTAGTGGTTTAGCGGCTAAGGAAAAGGGGGGGAAAGCGGGGGGGGGGGGGAAACGTCTTGTGAAGCAAGCCCATAGGGAAATTCGTCTTGCGAAGCACCTCCAAAACGGAAAACCCTTTCGTCTAGCGGGTTTTTCGTCTTGCGAGGCATTCGTCTTGCGGGCCAACACTGTATTTCTATGCATGTGGAAAGCAAAGACAAAGGAATGCCTCTATATAAGCCTGACTAATTTACAGGCCTTTAGCCACTACTTTTGTGGGTTCCCCAGCAGCCCCTGTTGCTCTGGCAACATAAAAATAATCTTATACATCACAACTGGAGTGCTTAATTGGTGCATTTAATGGTGCTTAATGGTGCATTTAACTGGAGTGCTTAATTGGTGCTCTTAATGGACCACAAGTCTCCAGGAACAAAATTCCAGTACCTGCTGAGCTCACCTGTAGGGGTCCATCAGTAGACTGGATCTTATGCTCAGGCATCTCTGAAGCTGGGATGTAGAAATCAGACACAGCTGCTGCCAAGTAAAACATGGCACTGGAACCTGGTTGAGGATTAAGCAAGTGAGAAAAATTGGTACCATAAGTGGTGCTAGGTGAAAGACCTCCACAATTTCCACATGAATGTGCAAAATTTTAGACTGGAAGGTTTTAAGTTATTTTGAATTTATTTAGGTTCCAGAGTGTTAATGTTAATAGAAAATTTTTAGAAAGTAAAAGTAAAAAATCCCTAAACCATAAAAGCGGGTATGGGGGAGGCAGAATGAATTTAAACTTATTATCTTAGTCTGTTTTAATTCAAATAGATGATTGTTCTATACTGCAGTCCTGAGCACACTTACTTGAGTGTAAACCCCTCTGTATCAGCAGTCCTACTACAGAGCAAATGTGCTCAGGACTCCAGAGCTGGGCTCCAGAGCTGCAAGCTTCAATACACAAACCTGGATCCATATTACCCAGTGGAAAGCACCACCCAGCAAACATGCTCCAGATCCTGACCCGCAGAAAACGACCTAGCATTGCTGGCAGGAAACCCCAGGCTCACACTTGGAACCCAGGAGAAAACTGCTGCCACTCCGTACCGGCAATACGGGCACCACGCCCTCCTTTCCTCCGACCTCCCACCACCTCCGCTTACCGAGCGGTGCGAGGGCCCGGGCGGCAGCGCGCAGGAGCGCCAGGTACTCCACCAGGCCGGTGAATTCGAGGACCAGGAGGGCGTCCTCCTCCTTGGCGCGGTGGTAGGCCAGCAGCGCGGGCACGAGGTCCGGCAGCGCGCTGCCGCTGCAGTCGAGCACGACGCGCTGCCCACCTGCGCCGCCGCTGCCGCCACCATCGTGCACGCGCAGAACGTCCAGGAGCGCGGGCCCGCTGAGCGGCAGGGCGCGCGCCCAGGGAAAAGCCGACCGTGTGCGGTAGAGGAAGCAGACGCCGTAGCCGGCGCGCACCAGCCTCTCGGCCGAGGCCGCCCCGCGCCGCCCGCTGCTGAAGTTCTCCAGGAAGCGGACGGCTCGCGCCTCCAGCGGGACCTGCGTCCCGCCCGACGTCACCAGCGCCACGCGACGGCCCCGCGCCCGCTGCGCCTCTGCCCACGCCCGCACGCGCCGCTCCGCCTCGACCTCCACGGGAGACACCGGAGGCACCTGCTCGGCCATAGCGGCGTCGGCAGAGAAGGAGCTGCTCTGGCGCCGCGAGCGTTGCAGCTGCTTCTGTTTGCGCTACTTCCGCTTCCGGGAGAGGTGCTTTCATGCTGCGTGTGTCGCTCTAGCCGCTCCTTCTCTATGGGCGCTCCCTTGAGGCTTCAGGATTGGTTGGTTGTGCCGGAAGCAGAAGGAGCGTGTCGGAAGTCCGGCCCGCCGCCTTAGCGACGGCTCCCCTAGCAACCGATGCGTCGGAGCGATGCAGACGCAGCAGCTGGTGCCGCTCGCGTTGCCTCGCCGGCAGAAGCTCTTCTGCGAACTGTGCCGCGGGCCGGCCACGCTGCGCTGCGGATCCTGCGCTGTCACCTACTACTGGTGAGCGGGGCCGCGCTCCCTCCTTCCCTGCCCGCACCTACGCCCGTAGGCACGGCATGCAGGCAGGCATTCGTAGGGTGAAGCTGGGGAGGTGCTATGGAGCGGCGTCCTCAGGGGCGGTCGCCTCCTGTGGGCTTATTTATTTACTTACTTACTTACTTATTTTGCATTTACATGCCACCTTTTTCTCAAGGTGGCTTCCATGGTTCTGCCCACCCTCGTTTTTAATCCCCCACGACAACCCTGTGAGGTAGGGTATAGGCTGAGGGGCGAGCTTGAAGGCGACCAAGCGGCGATGCGAACCCTGGTCTCTCCCAGGTCCCAGTCCGACAGGAATAAAGAAGGGCCAGGTCTGGTGATGTGTGGCTTTTTAAAGGTCTATCCAGCAACCCCGTTAATCAATTTTGAATGACGGGAATGGATCCATAAGCAGAGCAAACTTTTTGGCTATATTTTATTTGTTTTATTTTTTTAACAAGATTTATGGAAAGAAAGAAAAAACCTCCAAGTGGTTTACAAAGAATATAAAATATTTGTTGATAATAAGGAAACTGTAAGCATGATAAAACCCAAATATGGATAAAACTGACAGTTTTACCATATATATGCACACTATTATTTCTGTTCCTTGAGATTATATAGAGAGAAATAGATATATAGATATAGTTGATATAGAGAGACTGTGTGGTGTAGTGGTTAGAGTGCCAGAGAGACCAGTGCTCAAATCCCCACTCCTCCACAGGGTTGTTGTGGGGATTAAATGAGGGTAGGGAGACCATCTTGAATTCCTAGTTGGAAAAAAGATGCAGTATAAATGTAAGAAATAAATACAAATATATTAAATAAAAAGCAAGCAAAATTCTCTCTGTCACTGATGCTTTAAACTGGTCACTATTTTTTGTTCTTTCTATCTCTGATTGTCATCGTCCATCCGTCCCCCCCCCCCATTATTTTATTTATTAATTTATATCCCACCTTTCCTCCAAAGAACTGAAGCTACCTTGAGTGTTATGTAAAGAGATGCAGGATATACACCAGAACAATAAAGAAATTGTTTATTTTTTCAAATAGGGTAATATCTGACACTTTAGTGTACCAGGTGGTAAGATTGGCCCTTTCTAAATTTTTCCAAAATTGTGTGATTGTCATTCTAGCCACTACAGCAGATGCGCTTGACAAATATAGATAAAAGTGGTAGCTGAGAAGTTGGGATAATGTGGCAGTTTAGGATCTTAGCAATTTCTCTGCATGCTGTTGCCTAAAATTATTGCACTCTAGTACATCCCTACCATAGGTGGAAGTTTATCCAATTTCTGTACATCCCCTCCGACACCTTGGAGATGCAGATTAATATTTATGTGAGAGTTTTCTAGGACTCATGTAGCATTTATGAATCAACTTTAATGACAGGCTTGTGTTTAACTCGTAAGTTTTAGTGATAATTTTAAGAGAATATTTTATGTACAATACTTACAGGTTTTTGCAATTAAGCAGACTATCAATTCCATTAATTAAAAAGAAATAAAAAGAATAAACAGTTGTTTTTTATACTAGTAAACTGCTTAAAGCCTATTTTGGCAGAAAGCACTATATAAATTACCTAATATTATAACTGATGCACGCATCACAATTTGCGCTGCTAATAGCCATGTCTCTTATCTTTTCTCAGCGACGTAGAACACCAGAGTGCCGATTGGGTCAGCATCCATGAGAAAATATGTCAACTTCTCATCCCTTTGCGTACAACGTTACCTTTTTACAATTCGGAGGAAGAAAGGAAGCATGGGCGAGAGCAGAAGTTAAGAAGAGAGGTGAGGGAGTGGTCCAGGTCCGGGAGGTTCACGGATGAACAGCAGGGTCCCATTCAGTTCAAATAGGGAGTGGCGATCCTTGAGGTGTTGGGGTCCTGAGATGTGTCAGGTTTATAGGTCAGAATAGGCCCCGAAGCAAACTGGTGGCTAGAACAGTGCAAGTACCAAAACTAGCCATCAGAAATAAACAACAACAATAAAATCTCTCTCTCTCTCTCTCTCTCTCTCTCTCTCTGTGTGTGTGTGTGTGTACCTGAGAGTGGCTTAACAATCCATGCTTGTCCACAGAAATTCCTGGCCGAGTTGACCCAGGCAGTCGCTCAGAATTTTCTTCTTGAAGGCAAACACGAAGATGCTATTCCAGCTGCGTTGCATTCGCTGAAGTTCAGCATCAGTGTACACAGTTCAAATGCTGTGGAACTGGTGCCAGCGTACCTCATTTTAGCTGAGGCAGGTCTGGGTGAGTTTGGCTGGAGCTGTGCTGAAGTAGTTCTGTGTCAATTTCTAGATAGGGACAATGGTCTCTTTTTAAAAAACATTGTAATCGTGTTTTGCGCAGGGATTACGTTGCGGGGATGGCGTGTATACAACAAAACGTGTATACTCAAACTGCCCCCTTGGAACCACCCCCACGTGAGCATCCTTACCTTTCTGTTGCCTGTGCTGAGTGGGCTTTGCCCCCCAAAGCAATGCAGAGAGCAGATATATACAGTATGATCACAACTTGCACATGTTTAAGTTGTGCGGAATCAATTGTGCACAGTTGAAGCTTCCTGGTTGAAACTGCACAAATTAAATGCAGACAAGGTGGAGATCTTAAAAATTCTTTTTTGCATCAGCAAAAACTCTCTTTTCCTGGTGCAGGAATAGCTTTTAAGCTCTCTGCCTTGCTTACCAGGCAAGTCCTACTCAGTTCACAGGCTCTGGGGTGCTCTCTCAAGATGTCTCAGGGTTTTCCAAGATCTTGGATCAGGATACTGTTTGCACTACAGACACAGACCACCACAGATTGCTGACTCTTTCTTGGCTTCTCTCCTTCCTGCCAGGCCTTGGGCACCTTACCCAAGCAGAGGAGTACCTCTCACAAGCCCAGTGGATTATCCTCAAGAATTCCCACTGCAGCAACGCCATTCAGTCTGACTTTCATCGCAACCTGGGCCTCCTTCATGCCGCCAAAGGGAACTTTGAGGACTCTTTGTACCACCTGGCTAATGACGTAAGCCTCTGCTAAAGTGCTAGGTGGACCCATGTTGCCCCCCAAATGGCTACACAGAGCTGCCTCCTGTTTCTTGACCTGCCACAGCTTGAAATGTATTCTCTGGTTTCTCACTTTAGTAGGGAAGAGGCTGGAAAAAAACCCTAACCAGTGACTTGGATAGTAGAAATGGTGACCTGATCCTCAAGGGGGTCTCCAGGCCATAGCAAAAGACTGCAAGACTTGTAGAATAATGCTCAAGGTTGTTACCCACATTTTGGGGTAACCTGACCTTGGTTGAGGTTTTCTTTGGTTGTTTCAGGCCTTCAGTGAACAAACATGGACATGCAAAGAGCCCTGCTAGATCCATTCAAAGAGCCATCTAATCCCACATCCTCTCTCCCAAACTGACCGGCAGGTACTTCTGGGGGAGGCCAGAAGCCCACTGTGGCTGTTTCCCACAACAGCAGCAACTGATTTTCAGAGGTAGACTGCCTCTTAAGGTGGAGGTTTCATTTAACTCTCATTGCTGATCCCCATGGTTAGACCATCAATTTGTATAATCCCCTTTGAAAGCCGTCTAAGCTAGCAGCAGTGGTCGCATCATGTTTCATCAGTTCATTCTTTGAAGAAAAGCTTCCTTTCTCTCTCCTAGTCTTACTGATAGACCCCAAATTCTAACGTCATGTGAGGTGGAGAGTCACTTTTCCCTCTCTGCTTTCTCCACACCCTCTATTCCCAAGGTATATACAGCTGTCTTGTACCAAGTCATACTACTGTTTAGTAGCTTTGCATATGAACTGCTACAATTGTCAGTGGTTTTCTGAGATTTCTGACAGAGCAAGATACCTCTTCCAGTCCAGCTAGAAGAATCTCTTAGGTCAGTTAGACAAGGTGACTCAGAGCCAGTGTCAGACTAGGACCTGGAAGACCACAGTTCAAATCCCCTTTCGACCATGAAGCTCACTGGAGTGACCCTGGGCCAGTTACTTCCTCTTAGCCTAACCTACCTCACAGGATTGTTGTGAGAATTGAAAGGGTAGAACCTTATATGGCTTATAACTTTATATGAGAGATGTACATGCAGTCAATAAATTAATGAACTTTGCATGCTCCTGCTCCAACAGAACTTGCACCCAATAAACTAGTGGTTGTATTCAGTGTTGATGCTGCTCAGAGTAGTCCCATTGAAGTGAGTAAACATTCCTAATATAGGCTTGTGAGTTTCACTGGGTCTATTCTTAGTTGAACTCAGTTGGATACAGCCCTATATATAACTTTTCTCTGTTCCATATTTCAGATTCACTTCCATCATGGTGGTAGTGCTGACCCATATAATCTATCTTCTGGTTTTTATAGAATTGTAGAATTGGGAGGGAGCATAAGGGTCATCTAGTCCAGTCTCCTGCAATGCAGGAATCTTTCGCCCAACATGGGACTTGAACTCATGACCCTGTGTTTAAGAGTCTTGTGCTCTACCGACTCAGCTATCTATGGTGGTTGGGTTTGTTTTTTTTAAGAAAATAATTTTAGTTGATTTTATCCATTGTATGTTTTTAATAATCTTATTGTAGAGCCCTTAGAAACTTTGGCGATTTCAGTGGTGTACCAATAGCTGAAATAAACAAACAAACAAACAAACAAACAAACAAAATATTTATCTCATTTCAGATTTACTTTTCCTCTTGTGCCTTCGGAACAAACCACATGGCCGTCTCGGGGGGATACTTCCACATGGCCAATGTCTTCTTCCGTCAGAACAGAATGGACATTGCCGATTCCCTGTACACTGAGGTCAGTTGGCTTGAAGTAGAGGTGATGCTCAACGCGGCAGCCTCATCTCAGGTTCCATCTGTGGTGTAGTGGTTAAGAGTGGTAGTCATGTAATCTGGTGAACCGGGTTCGCGTCTCCGCTCCTCCACATGCAGCTGCTGGGTGACCTTGGGCCAGTCACACTTCTTTGAAGTCTCTCAGCCCCACTCACCTCACAGAGTGTTTGTTGTGGGGGAGGAAGGGAAAGGAGAATGTGAGCCACTTTGAGACTCCTTAAAGGGAGTGAAAGGCGGGATATCAAATCCAAACTCCTCCTCCTCCTCCTTCTCTTCTTCTTCTTCTTCTTCTTCTTCTTCATCTCCCCTCTGTGTCATATCCCTATGGAAAAGTGTTATTTTTCTCAAGTGTGCCTTGCACACGCACACACACAGCCAGCTGTGCATTGTTGGTAGCGGAAGTGGGGGGGATATAGCAGCTATATTCTGGATCAGTCCCAAGAAATGTTCAAAGGTGGCCCCAACATACAGTGGACGTTAAGGGGATAGGGATCACCACACCCTTTTCTTCCTTGCTTAATGAGCCCTCTTCTCATCAGGTGACCAATATTTGGCACCACCATTTCAGCCACTTCATCAGCCTCCAGTACCACACGCTTATGACCCCGGCAGAACTTGATATGCTTGCGGAAGAAGAGGAGACTACAGAAGAAGTCCTTGGTAACTTCCACTCTTTCTGATGGCTCCCCCTTCTCCCAATTCCAAGAAAATGGGGTGGTTTAAAATTCAGGCTGCTTCCCTCCTCCTGCCAGAGAGTTAGGTGGGGGCAGGGCAGAGAGATGCCTCTTCTGAGCCTGTTGACTGTGGCACATGGCTACATCTTCTGAAAAAGAAACAATATTCCTCCCCGTTCCTTCTCTGAGCTATTATAACATCCGCAAGTGGGTGCAGATTCAGTCAACCATATGAGGCACCTCTTTTTACCACATATCTGTATTTTGTTTTCTCTTAGGGGTGAGGGGCCTTCATCCCATGAGCCTTTTTAGGCTCTCCAGGCTCACATGGACATTTTGGCCATGTCACACTCACCTGCCCTGCACCATTGTATACGACATTAGGCACAGAGGGCAGGTGAAGACTGAGCTCAGCCAAAACAGTGTTTGTAGGCACCATCAACCAGCAGTCGGTAATGCCCTGCAAAACCTTCTCAAAGCAGTGTACAAAACGGAGCTTTTCACCTGATGTCCTAATGATTGACAAGTAAGCAATCTTGACAGGTGCATGGAAACTTTGTCTACAAGGGGTGGATGAGATAACAGCCTGATCCATTGTGCTAAAAAGAGAAAGGTCCCCTTCAGCTCGGTTTGGTAAGGCTCTTGCCTAAACAGGTCAGCCAGGCCACCCAGGCCCAGAGATGGACCGTGCTCCCTTGACTGCAGTAGATCCTCCTTCATGGAGTTCCCTTTCTCCCTTACAGATGCAAAGCAGCGAGCTGAAGCAAAACAGATGCTGAGCGCCATCTTAGAGATCCGAGAGCAGTCTCCGCGACCTCAGCTGGCTCAAATAGCCAAGATCCTCCATACTCTGGCCATGTTTCACTACTTGATCCTGGATGTGCCAAAGGCAAGTTGACAATGGTGTCTGTTTGGGTTGAAATACATCACATATGCCAGACCAGTGTCATCACTCGGCATCCCTAAGCAATTGCATCCTGACAGGGCCTGCCAGCAATGTTTGCTCTGGTCTTTGTGTAGTCCCCCCCCCCCCCCCGCCTGTTCTGGCCCAGCATTCTGAACAGACTGCAGCATGGGAAATTAAAATGGGGGTTAGACCCAGCTGCTCGAGTTGTTGTTGCCCCCTGACCAGTTTGTGCTTGGCTCCTTGAAACCTAGAACTTATACCATGTCATATTATTTGCCCACCTAGTGCAGCATGGTCTGCTCTTTCCTAGTTTTGGATCAAATATTTCTTCTGAAACTTTTCCTCTTGACAAATTAAAGAGGCAGATGTGGTGCCGAACATGGAATGATACTCGGAGCGGATTAATTTTTGGTGTGTGTGTGTTTTCAGTGCTTAATATGTTCAGAGGAGGCTATAGAGGGAACTGTCTTGTTGGACATCATGGGGAAAGGAATTGAAAATAGAACTGCCAGTATTGTAGCGACCTTTGTACGAATAGATGGGGAGACCCACTTAGAAGGTTGTTTCTCAGTGCCACACCTCAAACGAGACATTGTAGACCAGGAAGAGGGACCTAAAAGAGGAAATGAAATGATCCAAGGGCTGGCAGAGTTGCTCCTGAGGAAAGGGCTTTTCATTGTGGAAAAAAGGAGAGAGTATAAAATGATGCATTTGTGTGGTTGGAGAGATGTTTTCTCCCTGTCCCATAACACTAGAACTTGAGACATCTAATGAAGCTGAATGTTGGAAGATTCAAGACAAAGAAATTAGTTCTTCACACAATGCATAGCTTAAACTATGGAAAATGCCCCTGTAAGAACTAGCAATGGCCAACAACTTGGATGCCTTTAAGAGAGAGCTAGACAAATCCATGGAGGATAAGGCTATTGGTGGCTACTGGCCACAGTGTATCAACGGCTATGTTCTTCCTCCAGTGGTAGAAGCAATATGCCTCTGAGTGTCAGTTGTAGGGAGTCATGAGCAGGAGAGGGTCTTACTTGTGGGCTTCTTGTAGGCATTTTGGTAACTGCTGTGGGAAATGGGATGCTGAATTGATCTGCTCCAACAAGGCCTTTTGCCTGCTTCCTTTTCTTTAATGAAAATACTTCACTAAACTACTCATTGCCATTTGAAACAGCAGCAGAGTTCCCTCCCCTCTTCTTCCCGCGAGTGGCCCAATGGGAATGATGTTACATTATGACACAATGTGGTTCCCAGGGGCATTGCTGGAGAAACAGACAGGAGTGCTTTGTGATGCAACATTTTGTTGCATGCCCAGCTTACCTATTTAAAGAAGCAATTGATGATCAGCCCCATTCCATCCAACAACAGAGATTGTGTGAGGAAAGGAATATTATGTTAACTGGAGCCAGGGCAGGGCTAATGGGAATCAGGCATTTAAAAGAAAGTAACCTTTTTAACAATTGCTAAGGAATAATGTTGCATGTTCTTTCCTTCCTTCCTTCTCTTCCTCTTGCTTGTCACTCTCAGGCTCATGAACTTATGATGAAACTCCTGCAAGTTATGAAGAAGCTGCCCAAGTATGAACCAAGCGAATCACTTCACCAGTTGGTTAAATTGTTGAAATCCAAACCAATCTATGCAAAATAGACCCACCACTGCCACCCTCAGGCCTGGCTTCCCAGATGAACATTAGATGCCAGTCGCTAATCATCCTTTCCTGTTTCTACTTCCAGTTTTAATTAAATTGGCACTTCTTAGATATATCTGTAGATTATATTCTTCAACCTGGAGAGGAGCAGATGAACCTCCAGTCCATTTCTTTCCAATTGCCAGAGGCCACTAATCTTCCCATCTGAGCCCCCCACCAGCTGAGTAACAAAATCCAGACGATGATAAATATGCCTTGGGCAGAGAGCAGGCAGGACCCAGACATACTTTGCAGAGCCAGTTGCTTCAGATTCCTCGGCCAAATGGAAGAGAAAAAAACACACACACACCCTCCAAAGGGAGCTGCTGAAGCTGAAAGCAAAGCGTGGCCTTTAACTGTATCTAGGGGGCTCTCTGCCCTCACTGCTGTCCCAAATCACCCAGTTGCACAAAATTTAAAGCTTTGAAAATTAACCACATTGGGTTTTTTTTAAAAAAAAAATCTCTGGGCATATGAATGTACAGTTGCACCCATGTCTATATGGGTCATGGTTTGGCTAGAGCAAGGCAAACCCCAGAGCCCAAGTTCAGGCAATATGCTAAGCCATGATTGCTCTGGGTAGCCTAGGAGCAACAGGATGTAGGGAGGAACGAGACCCGCATGTGCTTGCTGTGGGAGGGAATGATGTTCCAAATTTATTATAGCAGCTCGCTGAGAATTCCCTCAGGGAAGAAAAGTAGAGGGCCAATGGAGGGGTGGCCTTCAACCCTCAAGGTGAGCAGGCAGGAGATTCCTTCAGAGGACCCCCAAGCCCAGGCTGACCCCTCCCCCTCAAGGCACAGGATTTCCTGCAAGGGCTGAAATGAAACCACATGACACAGTCCAGGGTTCTCAAACGCTCATTTCATTTATTCTGTCCATACAAGGTTCTCCTTTCTGTGTGTCTTTTTTTCTTCTCTTTACCCTCCCACCCCTTAACCATTGGCACTTTAGAAAGGAGTTCATTCTGACATCACACCATACACAGCAAATGCAAAAAGTTAACATTTCATTTTCTTTGCAGTTCCTAAAAACATATTGTCCTTTTTTTCCAAGTGTGGTCGTGTCTTCAATTTAAAAACAGAAAAATAAAATTTAAAAATACTTATTTTTAAATAGCTGTGTGTCCATTTTCTCTCTTTGATTTTTTGCAAACCTGCAAAGAGCTTCTATCCAAAAAACACACTTGCTCAGGGTCCTTTAAGGGCTTGGGGTAGTTGACTATATGGAGGAAGGTCTAAAATGTCAGTGCATTCAGATGCTACTACAGTGCATATTAATTTTATCTATACAAACAAACAGTCATCTTAGTCAAATACAACTCTTGCTAGAGGACCTAAGATCTGTTTTATCATATATTTATTTACAGTAAAGTTGCTTGTCCATCTGAAACCACACTATAACTTAGTGCTCTATTAACATGGTGGAACAAAATAAAATACATATATATATATATATAATATAAATATTTTCCAGTCTATACACAGTAAGCAGGAAATGTGTGCAGCCAATTTTCACTGAGTCTCTGTCATTTCAGTGAGTCCAGGGTGCTAAGGGAGAGGAGAGGAGCTTGCCAGAGGCCCTCTGCAGCAGACACAATAGAACTGTGTCTTTATGGAGCCTTTTGGTGAAAGGAGATCAATATGTGAGGTTCGGGGTGTTCTTTTGGATTCCTCTCCTGCCCCCATTTCCAAGGCATTTGTCACACTGCATGTCATTAAATGTCTGGAATTTGCTGGCAGAAGGAACAGCCGTGGCCACCGGCTGGCTTAGAGGGCTCTAAAAGGAATTTAGACAAGAGAGGAGGGCCTTTCCAGCACCAGACTTCTGTTTCCATGGCTACTGGTTAGTGGAACCTCTGTCTTCAGGAGCAGTCTACCTTTGAAGAGCAGAGGTGGGCAAAAAGCAAGCGGGGTGCTTGTCAACTTCACACCCTCCCCTTGTGACCTCAGTAGAGGCAGCTCATTTGTCACCATTTGAATACAGGGTATTTAATGATCAGACAGACCCTTGGGCCTGATCCAGCTGGACTCTCCTCATAGGGTGGGGAAGCAGTAAAGGAGGGAGGGCATTAGGGCTGAACAGGGAAACCTTGGGTTATGTCTGCTTTGTTTTCTCCCATCCCAACATGTGGTTGTCCACTAAAAGCTAAGCTATGTGGAGCCAGCCAGGACACGTGAAAAGACCCTCACCATGACATAATAGCCTCAAGGGTCTTACCCTCCCCCTGCCTACAATTTTAAAGAGGGAACAAATGGCTGCATGATAGCTTTAGGGCAACAGTGGGGAAACTTCCAGGCTGAGGGCCACATTCTGGATACAACCAGAGTCAAAAGTGGGCAGAGCAACAAACATTCCTCTTTGTAGTTTACCTTTCAGACATGCAAAATCAGAGGTGGATACACACACATATATGTATATGTATACGGATGCCTCTCCCCAGCCAAACAAGCAAGAGACACTATCACACTGCAGGGTCAGAAAGGGGCACGGCCCTGCGAGAGTCAGCTCCTGTGCCTGAGCCTTTTAGGGCCGCTGCTCTGCCAAACCAAAAAAAGATTAAAAATGCAATGCTTGCTTTTTTCTGAACTGACTCACTTCTCTCAGCTTCCCCTCTGGCTGCAGCCACCTCTCTCCTCCTGCTGAGGAACGGTAACTGACAGAGAGACAAATTAGATTTGGGTGTTAAAGGGTAGGGGTCCTCAATCACTGACCTTTTAAGAAAATATCAAACCTTTTTGTAACAGCCTTATGGGAAGGATAAAAGACGCAACCCCAATCGTTTCAGGGCCCAACCCAGCAGGAAATTCTTTTGTCATCATGGATCAGTCCTACAGCCTCCCCACACCCCTTCAATGTTTTTTTTAAGTGTTTCATTAAAATCAGAATCGGAACAGTTGTCTTTGGATTAAAATGGGCTGCTTCTGTTATTGCAAACTTGGAAGGCGTGTGTGTGTGTGTGTGTGTGTGTGTGTGTGTGTGTGTTCCTGCTGTTTTTTTTCCTTCTAAAAATAAAAGTGAGGGTCTGGTCACTGGAAGGACTTACTGCTGCCCCACGGAAGAGGCTCGGCCTCAACCACAGCCGCGGCTTCCGAACCTTGTCAGCATTGAAATCCTGGACGTGAAAAACCAGCTAACCGTTCCTAGGGCTGGGCGTCAGTTCGTCGCCTGGAAACCAGGCGGCAGCCCCGGAAAGGAGGCCTCGGCGCCTGCTTCGCCATGAGCCTGGCTTCTGTTTACAAGCGTCAAGAACAGGCAGCAAAGGAAGTGAAGCGAAGGGAGAAGCCGGTCGGGTCTTCGGGGCTTAGACTTGGGAGTCTGCGCCCAAGCTGTGAAATTCATCCGGCGTCTTGTTGTCGCTCTGCCCACCACCCCCTTGGCGGAAGCCGGAGGCAATCTCATCAAAGGTGCGGCCCTTTGTCTCGGGCACCTTGAAGTAGGTGAAGATGAAGAAGAGGATCAGGAGCACCATGAAGATGATGAAGACGTAAGGGCCACAGACTTCCTGCAGGGAAAGAGAAAGAGGCGGGTTTCATATTGCTGGATCTGCCCCATCAGTTTGGGGCTGTAGCTCTGCCTGAAACCCTGGAAGTCACTGCTGCCAGTCAGTGTAGGCAATAATGAGCTAGATGGACTGATGGTCTGATTCAGTGTAAAGGCAGCTTCCTATGTTCCTGTTGTGTTTCCCAACTGTATACCCTGGCCCCGGCAATTTCCCTCCCTCCCTATCTTATTTCATAATTTATTTTATTTCACAAAATGGATACACTGCTTGATTGTACAAAACCTCAAAGTGGTTAACAAAAAGAATTAAAAAAAATTGGTAAAAACAATTAAAACCAGCAAGTGTAAGAGTTAATTGACCAATGCTTCTCTTTCATACTTTTCTCATCATTTAAGGGTCCTGAGCATCCTGCTGTTTTGCCTGAAAGGTCTGCAAATTAAGTGTACTTTAAACAGCCATGGGTTTCCCCAAAGGATTCTGGGAGCTGCAGTTTATTAAGGGTGCTGAGTTTGAAGACCTCTATTTCTCTCAGAGAGCTACAATTCCCCAGGGTGGTTTAACCATCCATCCCTTGTCACAGGGAATTCTGGGAATAGTAGCTCCAGTTCCCTCACAGAGTTACAACCAACGCGACAAACTACAGCTCCCAGAATTCTATGGGGGAAGCCATGGTATTGTAGTGCTTTAAATGTGCGGTGTGGATATTGCCCTAATAACATTGCAGTGCAATACAAATGTAAGCTGACCATTAGGAGGTGCATTGTAAAGAAACACCCGCCCCTTGACTCAAGGAACTGAAGCCCGAATCTATGGGGAAGGCCGCCTTTCCCAGAGTGAAATCAACTTGCCTCAATGTACTGAAAGCTCATCCCCACAATGAAGTTTGACGTCCAGTTCGAGAGGCCGGCCACAGCGAAGGCTGCGGGCCGGGGGCCTTGGCTGAAGAGCTCTGCCACGATGAACCACGGAATGGGGCCCGGGCCGATCTCGAAAAACGCCACGAAGCCAAAGATGGCAATGATGCTGAGGTAGGACATCCAGGCCATTTGCTCCTAGCGTCAAAATACAAGACCAAGTCAGAGCCAAATACATGCATGGGCGTCTGTCCTCATTGCCCACAACAACATTTGACCCTCTATCCCATGAGACGAGTGAGTCTGTGAGTCAGAGAGCAGCCAACCTAAAGTCATACAGGGAGCATCACAGGGAAACTGAGCCCTAAATAAAATATTTCTGTATACTGCACCACACGTAAGCTCATCATTGAACTGTTTCGTGCTGCCCTAATTTTTTTTTTTAAAGGATGTATTTTATTTTTTACTTCTAAAAAAACTCAGAGCATTCTCCCAAGTGTGCAGACAGTACCTTCTGGCTTCCATTACTGCAATTAAAAATGTATTCATTACTTAAAATGGTGCTCCTCTGCTTTTCCAGTAGGCTCTTTCCCCACCCATTTCTAGAGCTAAGGCTGCTCCATCTGGTGTGCAGCTTTGCAAACTGAATGTAGTAGCAAACCGACTGCTCTGAAGGGCATGCTTACAGACCAGGGGTGGCCAACGCAGCACCTTCTAGATCTGGTCTGGCTTCCAACTCCCATTAGCCCCAGCCAGCATGGCCAGTGGTCAGACATTATAGGAGTTGTAGTCCAGCAACTCCTGGAGGGCACCACGTTGACTAGCCCTGTGGTAGATGAAGGAAAGCAAACTGAGACAGGGACCTAGCCTATTTTTCTTATTTATTTACTCCATAAAATTTATGCACCGCTTGATTCTAAGGGGGGGGCAACCTCAATGCAGTTTGCAAAAAAACCAAAAAACATAAAATCAATAAAAACAGAGACTTAAAACATGCAAAAAATAATTAAAACAAGCTAGAAACAGATGTACACCTGTCTGGAAAGGCTTTCCTTTAATAAAGTGCATTTAGCAGGTGCTGTAAAGAGTACATTGAAGGTGCCTCCCTGCTGTCTATAGGAAGGGAGTTCCAATGAGCAGGTGTTGCTACAATATAAGGTTGATTTCTTGCAAGTACAGAATGGCTATTACCTGGCAACTATAGCAGCACCAATTCCTCAGACTGAAGCGGCCGTGTGTGCATTTATGGGGGGGGGGGGAGAGAGACAATCTTGCAGGTCAACTGGTCCCAAGTTCCCAAGTTGTTAAGGGCTGGGGCACTGGCCAGGATACTCTGCAGTTATTTCAACCCCAAGAGGTGGAGGTATATTCTCAGCTTATTTAATTGTCTTCTGATCAAATGCCACTCACCAGAAGCGCCAAAGCGATGGTCATGAGGACTGCGCACCCTGCCATTCCAGCCAGGCCCACGAGGTGCAGAGTCCGCCGTCCGGCCCTCTCCACCACGAACAGCTATCGAAAGGGAGACAAAGAAATGAGTTCCTCTTTGGCAGGATGAATAAACCAGCAGGGCTCTACCCAGAGCAGTCTGTCCTAAGAAATAACTTTTGTTAGAAGTTCCTGGGAAGCCCAAGGGACCCACTCACAGAGGAGCTGCTTGTTGTGTTTCTGCATGATTTAGAAGTTGTATTAAAACATAGACCACTGGTCTACCTAGCTCTATATTGTCTACGCTGAGTGGCAACAGCTCTCCAGCATGTCAGGCGAGGGGAGTTTATTCTAGCTCTACCTGGAATTGCTGCTGGGGACTAAACAATTGTTGGGCTGGCTCAATTGATAAGAGCACGAGACTCCCGATCTCTGGGTTGTGGTTTCGAGCCCCATGTTGGGCAAAGGACTCCTGCACTGCAGAGGTTGGACTAGATCCCTTTCAACTCTATGATTCTACAGTGGTACCTCTGGTTACATACTTAATTCGTTCTGGAGGTCCGTTCTTAACCTGAAGCATCACTTTAGCTAATGGGGCCTCCTGCTGCTGCACCGCCGCACAATTTCTCTTCTCATCCTGAAGCAAAGTTCTTAACCCGAGGTACTATTTCTGGGTTAGCGGAGTCTGTAACCTGAAGCGTCTGTAACCCGAGGTACCACTGTATCTGCATGCAAAGCAGGCAGATGCTCTGCCACTGAGCTACAGCCCTTGCATCCTCCTGTCGATCAGTCTCCGCTGCTGGAGGCAGCCATTTGAGTCGCTCCTCCTGCAGCAAAGTGGCAGAATGACTCCAGAAGAGACAGACCTAGAACAAGGACTCGTGCAGAAACACAGCAGGGCATATTCCTCCGACAGCATAGGATAGGCATGGGCAAACTCTGGCCCTCCAGATCCTGTTAGCTAGGGATGAGGGGAATTGTAGTTCCAAACATCTGGGGGGGCCGGTGTTTGCCTATGCCTGGCATAGGAGCACAAGAGCCACCCATTGCAATTTGGGATTCTCCAACCTGCATGCCTGTTTTGGACAGCAGAGGTCCCATACAGAGAGGGACTTCCCCCAGGAACCCTGCACAAATCTCATTATCTTTAAAAATATCAGGGGCCTGTATTTGGGAGGGGTTAATGAATGCAACTAACATGGTTCTAGTCCGAGCAGCACTTAGTTGGATACAACCAACTGCAGATAGAGACTGCAAGATATGTGGGACACCATTGCTGCCCGTGAGCTCCAGTATTAAAGTACCCCCTGGCATAAAGATGCCCCCTGCTGCTATATTTGGAGCACCCCCCTTTTGCCAGCAGCGAAGGAAGGCACTTACTGAGACCACCGTGAAGGCCGTGTTTACAACTCCTGACCCAATGGTAGCATAGACAGGCTGCTGCACCCCAGATTTTTCAAAGATGCTGGTTGAATAGTAGAACACCTAGGAAAAAGAAAGAAGAAATGTAAAGAGGTGACCTGCACAGGAGCAGTGTCCAGAATCCAGCATCGCAGGGCACGGGAAGCTGCCTTCTACCAAGTTAGAACATCAGATTAGCTCAGCATTGCCTTAAAAGACTGGCAGCAGTTCTCTGGAGTTTGAGGCATCTCTCGCAGCCCTACCTGGTATGTCACTGGGGACTGAAAGCAAAGCAAGTGTTCTGCTACTGAGCTATAGCCTTTCCCTAAAAATAAAACAAGTTTCTAGTCCTCACTGTAATGCATATAAAGGTAAAGGTAAAGGGACCCCTGACCATTAGGTCCAGTCGTGGCCGACTCTGGGGTTGCGGCACTCATCTCGCTTTATTGCCGAGGGAGCCAATAGCCAGCATGACTAAGCCACTTCTGGCGAACCAGAGCAGCACACAGAAACGCCATTTACCTTCCCGCTGGAGCGGTACCTATTTATCTACTTGCACTTTGACATGCTTTCGAACTGCTAGGTTGGCAGGAGCAAGGACCGAGCAACGGGAGCTCACCCCATCGCAGGGATTCAAACCACCGACCTTCTGATCAGCAAGTCCTAGGCTCTGTGGTTTAACCCACAGCACCACCCATAATGCATATAGGATTGATTTAATCAGCAATTAGCCATGGTATAGGAGGAAAGGGGCAAAGAGAGAAGATTCCTAGCCACGAATGGTGTTGCGTCAGCAGACCACTCACAGAGCCTCTTCACCCTCAAACCAACCACCAGCTCCTCCGCTCCTCTGCAGCCACTTACCGCATTGATCCCAGAGAGCTGCTGGGAAAGCTGCAAGATCACGGCGATGAGGATGGGCTGGCGGTACATGGGCGAGCGGAAAAGCTCCGGGATGGTGACTTTCTTCTCCTGCATCATCTGCCGGCTCTCCTCCTTCATTTCCTGGAGATCACTGCTGACGTCGGTCGTCCCTCGGAGCTTCTTCAGGACTGAAGAGAAATGAGGGAGGAATCAGGTGAGATGCACTCATGACTTGCAGGTGAAGTAAGGAAGGGGGGGGGAGAAAGAATAAGAAAGTGCTCTTACACCTTTAATAGTTACACATAGTAAGCTACACATTAAATGTGCACGAGCCCTGTGTTTTCTTCTCTTTTCAATCGCACGATGTTTGCAGCAACTATTTTATTTACTTGTGACATTTCTAAACTACCTTTCATCTCGAGGGATCCCAGGGCAGTGGATAAGACAGCACATGACCTCAGTCACATAGCTCCACCCAGAAGCATGCTACCACTGTGCCACATGCCTCCATGGGCACTGAACATGTGCAGGCCCCACACTAAAGGCCTCTTTCCAAAGGAGGCGGCTGCTCACCACTCTTGGCTTTGTTCTCCTCGTTGCGGTTGATAAGGAGGAAGCGGGGACTCTCTGGGGCAAAGGGCAGCAGGATACATTGCGCCAAGGCAGGAACAAAGATGAACCCCAGCAAGAGCGGCCACAGGCTATCGCTCCCCATGATCAGATCCATGCCGAACACCTGTAGAGGATGACATCATAATAATAATTTATAATTTATACCCCGCCCATCTGGTTGGGTTTTCCCAGCAACTCTGGACGGCTTCTAGCAGAATATTAAAATACAATAATTCATCCAATATTAAAAGCTTCCCTAAACAGGACTGCCTGACATAGTAGGGAAGAGGAGGCAGGTTTAATCTGGGAACTCTGAATCTTGGAGGGGTAACAGTGTTTGAGAGTTCTACATTTGCCTGGATCTCTCAGGGTGTTGTTATGGGGTAGCTGACACAAGCACTCTCTCTCTCTCTCTCTCTCTCTCTCTCACACACACACACACACACAGTCTTTTGTACCAGGCCTCAGATCTCCTGTCCTGACTCCCCACTTAAGAAAAAATTCTTGCAAAAAATATTGGGTTCTAGCCAATGCTCCTCCTACACAAAGTAGACCATTGAAATTAAAAGACAGGTCCATTCAATGGGCTTACTCTGAATGAAGCTGAGCTGGGTAAATCCCAAAATAGTTACAAAGAAAACACGCACTTCTATCCACCCGAATTCTACTCAGAGTAAGCCCCACTGAAATTAATGAACCTAATTTGACCGTGTCCATTTCACTGGGTCTGTCCTGGATTGGACTAGCACTAGGTACAACCCACAATATTTCACCTACACATGTAAACACGGTTTCATAAAGTCATGCATCCATTTACAAGAAGTCAATCACAGTTTATCCACTGTGGTTATTTACTGGGGGTCTTTGGTTATTGTTCTTCTTTTAGCAAAATGTAGGATTATAGGAATGAAAGTAGGGAAGGCTGAACACAGTAATGGAATGTTACATTCCCATAACGTTCCCATAATTATCAGACTCCATTCTTCAATCAATGTGTTCAGTGCACATCCTTCAATATCTCTTTCATAATATGCAAGTGCTATGGCCCATATGGGTGGTGGTGTTTTTTCAACACTGTAGGATGGTCAACTACTTTATCTGACTTCTAATGTCTTGCGCTGACTAATTTGGCTGCAGTGATCACAGCCGTTGCCAAACTTTTGACATTTACTATGCCTTCCAGCTACTCCAATAAAGTATACCTACAAATGTGTGAGGGGACACACACACACACACACACACACACACACACAAACACACACTTTGCTTATGGAGCAACTTTCCCTCTGAAACTCAGCTTCAATTTGCATCCATGTGTTACAAATCAACATACGGCAGTTGTATGCTAAACTGCCCCATTTTTATTGCTTTCCCCTTTGACATTTATACTTGGAACTGAAGCAGGCAGCCTCAGTCCATCGTAATTGCTTGGCCCCGTGCAAAGCGTCACCACACCCGTCCCTGGGAGATTTGTGTAGCTGGGACTCTGGTTTTTTTGGACAACAAAAACTCTGATAGATAAAGCACGTTCCTTCTCCAAACTGAAATCAGAGGTTTCAACCAGTGTTAGAAACTGAGATATGAAAACTAGGAGCTAAATGGCACCTTAAACCTAGGTTATGGGCACAACAATGGAATGTCTAGGCACACATTTCTATAACAAGAATACAAAGCTGAAAATGAATGAACTGCAGCTAAAATATTATGTTCATTTTTCACATGGTCTAGTCTTTCCCCTGCCCACCCCCCTAATATTCATAAGAGGGTCTCTTCTCCAGTCTTCAGAGAGTAGCTGGAAGTGGAGAGGCAGAAAAAGGTCCTCCTTTCCTTCCCCTCTGCAGTTTTAATCTGAAATCTTAGGTGCAGTACTGAACCCAGAGCTCGGAAACTGCTTGTGCTAATGAAATTCCGTCACAAAATGCGCCTAGAACAATGGGAGTTTCAAACACTGGTTTCACCTCATTCAGTCAAGTGGGCAGGTATGCATGCATTTAAGGGGAGCCCAGGAGGCAATGACTTTTTGCACAGGATAATTATCACCCTCAAAAAGAACCAGTTTCCCATCATCCCGGAAAAACCATTTGCCCCCATCGACCCCTTTTGCAGGTGCACCGTTTCCCATCCCCCAGCAGAGGGAGCCACCGATAGCCCGCCTCACCTGCGCTATGAGGATGCCTACGACGATGCCCAGCTGGTGAAGCGTCCCCAGAGCCCCCCGAAGGGAGGTGGGCGACACCTCCCCCACGTACATGGGCACGAAGCCTGTGGTGAGGCCAGAATACACCCCAATGATGAAGCGACCGAGGACCAACATCTCAAAGGAGCTGGCTATCTTCGAGAAACCCATTAGCGCTGCAGCCAGGAAGGCAAGGCTGTTGGACATCAGCATAGAATTCCGCCTGCAGGAGGAAAAAAGTTGGGCTAAGTGGGGGCATCCGTAGAAGTAGAGTGTCCAGCTCAAGGAAAGCGACAGTACTGTTCTATTCCACCTTGGCCCAGGGTGGATAAAAATCAATTTTTAAAAAAATCAGATTTTTTTTATTTAAATTGAATTTTTAAAATAAAACGCTTTTGGAGGAAAAATCTTTCTAAAGATAGTTTTCTGTTTAAGTTACATTATAGTCCAAAGGCTATTCATCAGGAAATAAGGATTTGTCATGTGTGCTAAAACTCTTAGTTTAATTGTTTAACCACTTCAGTTAACAAACATGGATACATATGCCATAATGTTATTGTTTTAGTTAAATTAATTGTTTAAATTTTTATTAAGGAAATAATTATTTATCTCCTTCCAATGAAGTACAGCAGAAAAGTTGTCCAAATATAAACAGTTAATTTATTAAACCTCACAATAATTTCATAATTATCTGTCTATGCATTTCTAATAGTATAACCAAATCAGTAATTTTTTATGTAACTGTAAAAACCACTCTGAAAATTTATTATTCCAAAACCAAAACCTTCATCTGGTTGTCAATATTAAGGTTATACCAGCAAGAATGAGTCTGCCAAAAAAAAATAAAAAATGATTCAAATCAAGTCTTACGGACTAGTGATTTAAATCAAATCCACCCTGCCGTGGCCAGACCCCACCTGGAGCCCTGTGTCCAGTTCTGGGCAGCACAATTTAAGAAGGATATTGACAAGCTGGAAGGTGTGCAGAGGAAGGAGACGCAGATGATCAGGGTTCTAGAAACCAAGCCTTATGAGGAATGGTTGAAGGAGGTCTGGATTGGTGTTTGCTCCAGAAAAAGGATGAGGGGGTGTTGAAACAGCACCAACCCAGGAACATAAGGAGCTGTCTAATACTGAGCCATACCATTGGCCCCTCAAGCTGAGTATCTCCTGCACAGACTGGCTTCTCCAGAATTCTGGGCAAGACTCTCCCCCAGACCTACCTGGAAAAATGCCCTTGGGAGTTGAAGCTGGGAACTTCTGCACAGAAAGCAGGTGCTCTAGCACCGAACTAAGGCCCTTAACCGCAGAAAGCCAAAAAAGCTCAGCACTCACCGTCCAAAGCGGTTGACGAACAGCCCCACCGAGAATGACCCAATCATCCCGCCCACCGAAAAGATGGACACCGAGAGGGACCAGAGCGTGGTGAGGGTGCCGCGGCTGATGTACTCCCCATAGCGGTTGTACCACGTGTAGTTGTAGAATTCCTCAATCACCTGCAGAGGAAG
Organism: Podarcis erhardii; assembly: GCF_964252035.2. Taxonomy (NCBI): domain Eukaryota; kingdom Metazoa; phylum Chordata; class Lepidosauria; order Squamata; family Lacertidae; genus Podarcis; species Podarcis erhardii. Next base: position 30,343,285 of record NC_138511.1, read on the forward strand.
GAGAGACCCCGTGAATTGAACCATCCCTCAAGGCAGCCACTTTTACCAGATTGGTAGCTGCCCTTCAGAGGTCCTGGAAAGGTTGAAACGCAAAACACCAAGCCACCTGGTAAAAACAAAACCTCTTCCCAATATTAGGGTACAGTGGTACCTCGGGTTAAGAACTTAATTCGTTCTGGAGGTCCGTTCTTAACCTGAAACTGTTTTTAACCTGAGGTACCACTTTAGCTAATGGGGCCTCCTGTTGCCGCCGCACGATTTCTGTTCTCATCCTGAAGCAAAGTTCTTAACCCGAGGTACTATTTCTGGGTTAGTGGAGTCTGTAACCTGAAGCATCTGTAACCTGAGGTTCCACTATAAATCCATTGTGGGTTTTAGTGGGCAAAGAAATGTTATGGGGCTAGGAACTGAACCGAATTTTATGGTTTATTTGCTTACCACATTTTGTATCCTTTAAGAAGAGCCATAAGGCTGGATCAGGCCAAAGCGGGCCCCATCCAGTCCAGCACCCTGTTCCCTGCAGTGATGCCTCAAAGGGAAGCCTGCAAGCAGGGCGTGAAGCCGATGACCCCTATCCCACCACTTCTTATTAAGAATATAGACAGAGTTTGCTGGATCAGGCCAGTGGCCATCTAGTCCAGCATCCTGTTCTCACAGTGGCCAACAGATGCCCACTATGGGAAACCCGCAAGCAGGATCTGAGCACAAGAGCCCTCTCCCCTCCTGTGGTTTCCAGCAATTAGTATTCGGAAGCACTGCTTCCTCGGATTGTGCAGCCAGATAATAGCCTCCATAATGGCTATTAATGGCTAGGAGCCCCCAATAGCCCTCTCCTCTACGAATTTTTCCAATCCATCCCTGTTGGTGGCCATCGCTGCCTTTTGTGGAAGGTAAATTCCATAGTTTAACTATGCACTGTCTGAAGAAGGACTTCCTTCCATCTGTCCTGATGATTAAATTATGATTTGTTGGACTTACTAGTCGCTTTTTTAAAAATGAGATATAAACTCAAAGTGAATTGCAGTATAATAACATACCCTAGCATTCAGTAATTCAGAGGCGATCAAACCTGGAGGCTTCATGATCTGCAGCCAGAGCCCATTTTACCTGCCAGTCTTGCAAGACCTGCTGCTTAGGACACCTAATATTAGGGCAGGGGGCTGTTTAGAAGTTTTTGTTGGGGTCAAGATTTAATTTTGTAGATGCTTGATTTTTTGGCTCTTATTGGTATCAAAACTGCAATGGTTAGTCAGTCTCTGATTTTAGATGTTTTTAAAGTTTTTTTACTGGATGGGTTTATGAACAATTGTTGTGATCAGCTCTTTTTCTCCCCAAAGACTAGCTTAAATAGCATGGGGGAGCTTTAGTCCCAACACATCTGGTGAGCAAAATATCATTTTGGGGCTTTAAGGTGGTGATTACTCTCTCCACCAGGTGGCAGCGAGGAGGAGCTCGGCAGGGCACCCAGCCAACCAGGTGACCCTCACCTGGAAGGAAACAAGAGTCTTGCACAGGTGCTTTTCTGTCACCAGTTCATAAAATAAAATAAAATCCTATGCCATACAGTGTAACTTCCTGGAGGTTTGGTTCTTTGCTGAGTCACCATGTGATGCTGAGTCATCACAGGCATGCAGGAATGGACTGGGGCAAGGGGAGGGGGGGAAGGCGGGGAGACTTCAGCAATGGGGAAAGAGATCCCCCTTCTGTCCCTCAGAACTGCATTTAAATTCTTAGTTTCTTCACAAAATAGGGCAAATGCTGTTGTTGGAGGCCAACCTCTCCATCCTGGAGGAAATGTACTCTTTGCCATTTGCATTTCCAACAGGTGCTATTGTTTGTTTACAGTATTAGAAATATATATATTATTATTTAAACAGGATTCCAAGAATAACTCACGAGCCAGGACCCGGCAGCTCACATTGCATGTTCGGAATAAGCAATGGATTCCTTCTTTCCTCTCTCACCCGGGGAGACGGCAAACCCCAACTGTTTTTGGACAATTCTGCTGCATTTAATGGTGTTTTCTTTTAAGCTCATTTCTCCCCCATGGGAACCAAATTGGAGGGGGGGGTTAAAGAAACCAAAGCTCTGTGCGAAGAGGAGGGAAAAGTCAGCAGCAGGCCTTTGGAAGTGGCAAGCGAACCACTGCTTCGCTCGTCCCCACTCAGGACCGTACGCTAAATCAGTTCAAAACTATGGTGTTAAAACCAACCTGAAACCTTAACAAGTCGCAAACTCGCCTCACGTTTTCTCGAATCAGTGATGGGAGGCCTGCAGCCCTCCAGGTCCTGCTAGGCTACAGCTCCCCTCATCCGTAGCCGCCGACCATGTTGGCTGGGGCTGATGGGAGTTGGAGTCCATTCCCATCTGGACAGCCACAGGTGAGCCCACACCATCACCACAGAGCAATACTGTGGGGGTGGAGAGTCTGTGGTCCTCCAGGTGGGGATGGACTCCAACTCCCATTAGCCCCATGCCAGTGTAGTCAAAGTCAGGGATGGCATGCGCTGGAGTCCAGTAACATCTGCACACCCCCCCCGCCCCCATCCTGTTTGATGTGTCTTTAAAAGAAAACTTCGTCAAATGTGAGGCACCTAAAAGGCAAACACACGTCTTATTCCAGTTGCTTTTATGAGTCCGTTCCCTCAGATGCAATGCCCCCCCTTATTCATCGGATAAAGCTTACGGCGTGATCCGTTTTAGTCTTGTGGCACCAAAAAGATGCTTGACTGGTTCTCCTGCAACAGCCTTAGCACAGCTGCTTTTCTGGGAACCATTAAATAAGGCTCTGGGCGGGTCTAGGAAGGGCTTGATGAAGAGATAAGACAGAACTGAGAGACTCTCCTCCTCAATCGTAATAAGGGCTGTTCAATCGAGTTCAGCATTGTCTGCACCAATTGTCCAGGGTTTTAGACAGGGTCCTTTCCTACCTGGTGATGCAGATAGGAATTGAACCTGGGATGGCCTGAATGCAAAGCAGATGCTCTACCATTAAGTCACAAAAGCCCTGACGATAATAATATGATAATAATCTATTATTTGTACCTCGCCCATCTGGCTGGGTTTCCTCAGCCACTCTGGGCGGCTCCCAACAGAATATGAAAAACACGATAAAACGTCAAACATTAAAAACTTCCCTAAACAGATTTCTTCTAAAAGTCAGATAGTTGTTTATTTCCCTGACATCTGACGGGAGGGCCTCTGACATCTGATCTGATGCAGAAGGATTCTATAGCACAGCATTTTACAATGAACAGAGTTTTGTTTAAATTTAAATGGTATATAAGCAGCTCAAATCAACAATTTGTTTACTTGACAAAATTCAAGTAAACAAAAGAATCCAGCAAAACAAAACAACCTCTTATAGAATCAGAGTTGGAAAGGACCACAAGGATCATCTAGCCCAACCTCCTGCAATGCAGAAAGCTTTGTGGTTGACAACCAGATACAACATTAAATGTGCCAGTATTAAAAATACTCAAAAGCACTGGTTACTAAAAAGAAATAAATACAACATTCTACATTATCTGGACAGGCTTTCCTGAACACAGAAGTCTTTTAAGGAGGTACTGAAAAAGAGTACAGCGAAGGCACCAGCTTGATGTCAATCGGCAGGGAGTTCCAAAGTGTGGGTGCTGCACCCCAGAAGATCGATTTCTTACAAGGATGGAACTGGGTATTATACAGCACCTTTAACAGTGCCAGTTCCATGGATCGGAGCAGTCAAGTGGGCAGTTAAACTGGCCCCAAGCTGTTAACTCAGAAAGCTGTTCCTCAGTTGTTGCAGTGAAAGAAGTGATTACTTAATTAGCGACGGGGCAATCTCTCTTCAATGCAGTTTGGTTTAATATCTTAAGTAGCAAGTGCACAGATTAAAGCACATCTAAAAGAGGCAGCAGGGAGGGTATTAAAGGAATCTCAGAATAAGCAAGGGAATATCATTTATGCCAGTGGTTTGCAACTATCATTGGCTGGCAATTCAAATAAACATGTGTCTAACCTCAGCAGCTCTGGCTATGTGCTTAGTACAACAATTATGACTTGGGGTGGGGAGCTTTTGGCCTTGGATTCTATTATTCTGGAATAATCAGGGTGAGGAAGGTCAGTTTTCTTAGTTTGCCGAAGGAGCAGCCCCCTCCGTCACATCAAACTGTGGTGCATCTAAATCCTGCAACCTGCATCCCGTGAGGAACAGCCCAGGAAACCCAGAGACAGAGCACAAAGGAAAAAACTCCTTCCTGTTGCTGGTCCCTCAAGCACCTGGAAATCAGAGGTATACTGTCTCTGGCCAAGGAACTTCTCTTTAGCTACCCAGGCTGCTAGCCATGCCACACTACTACTCTTGTGGCTGTGGGTCCATACACTCAAAGGCTGCAAGTTCTATCCCAGCTGCGGACCACCTGCTTTGCATGTCAAGCTCCCCGGTTCAGTCCAAGTGGGGCTGTGGATGCCCCCCAACCGGAAACCCTGGAAAACTGCTGCCAGTCAGTGCAGACAATACCAAGCTAGATGGACCAGTAGTGTCTGACTCAGTATATGAAGCTGCTTCTTATGTTCCTATTATTGGAATATATGTATCGTGTATATGCAACAGCATGCATCGTTTTCTAAATCTCTACTCTGCCTCTGGCTAATCAAACTGACAGCCCTTTCTCGCAAGGAGGGCTCCAACTCCCCAGTCGTTTTCCTTGCCTTCTCCAAAGCTTTCCCAGCTCCACGTTATCTTGAGATGGAGCTGATCCAGACCACGGTCTGAAAATCATCCTGGGCATGCTTAAATCCCACTCTGGAATCCGTCTCAGGGGCATTGGGTGAGTATTAGCCGAGAAGGGTTGAGAATGACGCAGCCGCACCCCCCCCTCCTGCCGCCCGAGTCCTTTTAAACAAAACACTCAGCACAAGAGGGACTGTTAATTCTCCTGGGAACCAGCTTAACAAATCCCATTAGAGTTGGCAGTAAGCTGGCTAACCGGATGTGCTATTTTTGGGGGGTGGGCAAGGGGGGAGCAGAGGGAGGGAGCCTGAATTTCCCACCTTGCACAGCATTTTCTGGATTTCAAAAGACCATTTTCCTTTATAACCAGTCCTTTGGCCTCTATCTGTGGCCTTTATCTGTGGTGGGATATTTTTAATGTATTTTTTCTATTGGTTTTAATGTATCTGTGGAGTGTTTTGCTTTTGCCTTGTGCAAGGAAAAGCAACTAACTGATAATAATTTTTGCAGTTTTGCAAAGCAGGGGCTTATGAGCACCCCTTTAAAAATTATTATTATTAATTAAAAGAGGTGCTCATACACCCCGCTTTGCAATAGGAAACTCTATGAAACTAATTCATAGCCCGTTCACGCACAAGCTGGGAAAAAACAACTTTTTAAATGCTTGGTTGCTTGGACACAGCCCTGACTCACCACAGGCAACCGTGCAAGCAGGTATGGACAAGCCTTGGATATATACAGCATGTGCTGGACCCACACAGAAGGGCAGGAAGACACCGGCACTGTGCGGATAATGTATCCACAAGGAACCTCTGCACAACCAGTCGAATCAGGCTACATGCAGCCCACACATTTACAAGGGCTATTAAGTCCAGATATAACCTCCATAGACAGAGAAATTATACCTGTGGTTGCTGGGGTGCAACACCAGGGAAAGGCTGCTGAGGGCTTTTCCCAGAGGCCACTATGGAAAGCAAGGATGCTGAACTAAACAGACCTTCAGCCTGGTCCAGAAAAATAAGAAGCTGCTTTATACTGAATCAGGCCATTTGTCCTCGTAGCTCAGTACTGTCGGCACTGACCACCAGCGGCAATCCAGGGTTTCAGAGAGGGAACAATCCCAGCCCTACCTGAAGATGTTGTTGGGGATTGAATCTGAGACCACATGCATGCAGGGCAGAAGCTATACCACTGGGCTACAGCCCTTCCCCTTCTTACACCCTTGGGGAAATTGTTTAGGCCTGGAGCACTACTTATCTGTATACTATGAACCCCTGAAAGAGCAGCTGCATTCTCCTAAGGGGGTCGACTGAACATGCCTTGGATGTCCTCCCCACCCTGCTAGCACATCTTTCCCTACCATGAACAAGTTGCCTCGTACAAGACCAGCACAGAGGCCACGTGGGTTTGCCCATCAGATGGTTTGCCCATCAGAGAAACTGCAAGCCATTCATTCATTCCTCCCTTTCAGCTCTCACCTTCTGTGGGGCATTGATGACTCCAGTGTTGTAGCCAAACTGCAGAGATCCTAGGACTGCTCCTCCAACAGCCAGCATCAACTGAGCCGTCATCTGCTTGGGGCGGGGGGAGGAGAGAGAAGAGAGAAAACAAGGCAGATTTTTAATCAGTGGGCAAAGCGACAACTTCCAACACTTGCTCCCTGGGTACCTTCAGACAGCCCCTTGAACAAGGGTTCCCTTAAACCACACCTGTGAAGTCAAGCGTTTGAATCATTCTGCAAGCTGTGGGCAGGGAGTCTGCTTCACTGTTAAATGGCCCTTAATCTCAGAAAGTTCTTCCTAAGGTTTTGTCGCAATCTCCTTCCTTGTCATTTGAATCCATTGGTTTGAGTCCTCTCCTCTGGAGCAGCAGGAAATAAGCTAGCTCCATCTTCCATGGGACAGACCTTCACGTATTTGTTGAAGGTGGCTATCATATTGTCTCTCATTTTTCCCTGGGCTTGTGTGTTCCATAAGATGGAAAGCAAAGATACGATTTTAAATTAATAATAATAATGATGATGATGAAGAAAAACGGTCCTCTCAGGATATCAGCTCTGAAATGGGATAGGAAGAAAACAGGCCGCTATTGTTATTCCTCCCTAACGAAAGAGGGCAAAACCGGGCATGGAATCTCTCCAGCAGCTCTTTGGCAAAGCCCCTTCCCCACCTCCTTTCTGGCTAAGCCGAAAGCGACAATTAGGGGCTTGTTTCAAGCTGGAGGTTAACAGGGGCCACCAAGTTTGGACACCAGCCTGATTGTGGGGGTGGGGGTGGAGAAGGGGTTCTCCCTCAGCCGCAACGGGAAAGCAAAACAGGGGCCCTGATTTTCGCAGGCTGAACTAAGCAGCTTTGGATGCCCAAAGCCCCTTTTCTGTTCCCACCCACGTCACAGTGGCTCTTTGTTTTGGGAGAGTCGGATCCGGGATCCGGCCTTGGCTAATCCCAGATGGTCTCTCTCTCAATTTGGGGTGGGAGGAATTTGAGGAGCCATGTGAACCTGCTTTTAGGACAATCTGGCTATACCCTTAAGCTTTACTGCCATGAGGTAATGTTCTCTCTCACTCTCTCTCTCTCTTTCGCACACACAGACATGAATGCCACATTCATGCCATACACTCAAAGCACAGCAATACCACTTTAAATACCCATGGTTCTCCCCCCAAAAAATAATCCGGGAAGCTATAGTTTGTTAAGGGTGCTGAGAGAGTCATTAGGAGGACCCCACCCCTATTCCCCTCAAAGTGGGTTAATAATCCATCCTTCTTCACAGGGAACTCACAACTTTCAGCACCCGATTTTGGTCCGATTTTGTTACCACCCTGTTACCACATGATGAAAGCTGCTGTGTGCTTCTGAGGAATACATACGTTAAGGTTTAATTCACACCTTTTCTTCTTCATTTTCCTGGAATGTATCTCAATACTGCCTGCACTGACTGGCAGTAGCTCCCCAGGGTCTCAAGACAGGAACCTGCCCCAGCTCTAACTAGAGATGTCATTGGAGATTGAACCTGCATGAAAAGCTGCTGCTCTGTTTGCTGAGCTACAGCCCTTCCCAAGATTCCAAATTTTCAAATTTTGCAGGTTTACCTTAAAGGCTCACCACAGCATCCCCAGATATGTTCGTTACTGCATTTTGAAAATTTATTTTGCAAAGACAAAAGAGTGTTCACCTGCATGCTAACTGCAAAGTTCTACGAACCAGGGATGGGTCTTTGACTACAACTCCCATCAGCTCCTGTCCTAGCACGGCCAATGCTTAGGGACAAAGACAGATGTGGTCCAGCAACAACTGAGCATCACGAGGTACTCTGTGCTACATCACGTGTTTTATGCCCTTGGAAGTGATAAAAATGCTGCAGCAGAAACTGGCCTGGCGCACCTGGAACCAAGCAGCTGCAGTCTGCTGGGCTAGCATCCAGCTCCTTTTAGTGTGGGTTGCATAGCTGTCAACCTTCTCTTTTTTTGCGGGAAATTCCCTTATTCCAGCGCCATTTCCCGCTGCTATCCCGGATTGTTAGATATCCTGTAGACTGTCCCCGGGACAGGTGAGGCTGCTGATCCCTTATTTTCAAATCTGAAAGTTGACAGCTATGATGGGTTGGGTGGTCACATCTCTGGGGCTTCAGGGCTGCCCCTCATGAACAAAGGGCACCTAGCAAAACAAGGGGAGACCCAGCACAGCAAACTCCCAGTCTTTTCTGCCACAGCTGCCCTTGTTACATTCGCTGTTTTATTCTGGGTTTATCTGATGTTTTGACGTGCTGCAAACCGCTTTTGAGATTCTTTCTTCAAAACATAAAGTGGCATAGAAACGAATAAGAATAATGAATAATATTGGAAAAGTTATAAAGAAAAGCTTTGAAAAAAAGAAAGAAAAGAATGGTGAGAACCTTGAGGAGGAGTCACTAATAAGATTCCAAGAAATCCCAGAACAGTCTGGAAAACCTCTGGCTGCTGCGGGGAAAAACTGAGCATCCGTAACAGTCCGTGATGCTCTGGGCAAGATCATAGGATTCTAGAGTTGGAAGGGACCCTAATGGTCATCCAATCCAGCCCCCTGCAGTGCAGGAATCACAGCGAAAGAATCCAAGACAGCAGCAGAACACATGTTTCTGCCATCTTCCAATGCCCTCGTTTCCCATTTCTCCTCCCTCCACATATTTTTCTCAAATCAGCTTTGGAGGCTCGGGAGTGGGGAACCATAATAAATTTAGGGGGGGGTGTTGGGGGGAGAGAGAATGTTCCATTGCGCAAGGGCAAATCCGAAATGGGAAACTTAAGAACTGCTTTGGACACAAGCCCATGTCCGCAAATTAACCCAAACCCGAAGGCTCAGCAAAACCCCAAGGGACGAGCCCCACAGTGAAGGAGGTTGTCAGAAGGAGCGGGGGACTTAGCTGATGTTCCCATTTCCTGGACCAGCCTTCCATCAAAGCAGGTAGGAAAAGCCTCCTGCTAACTGGCCTCCTCTAATCTCAAAGGCGCCCACACAGCTGTCAGGCCCTGGCAGAAGTTCATAGAAAATCCAGCACAAGAGAACCACAGACATTGTCCAACATGCTTCCATTCAAACTTGAAAGGGAAAAAAGGGAAAGGGCAGGAATTTATCATTATTATTATTATTTTAAAAACCCTAAACACAACCAAGCTGCACACCATTCATGAGGTGTCTGCCAAAATAAGATAACTTGGCATAGCCTAGTAACTAAAGGAGAGAGAGGTATATAGAAGCATGTTGCTGTGTTTCCGTTTCCCCTTTCTTCCACGGAGCTCAAGGCGGTATACAGTACAGTGGTACCTCGGGTTAAGTACTTAATTCGTTCCAGAGGTCAGTTCTTAACCTGAAACTGTTCTTAACCTAAGCACCACTTTAGCTAATGGGGCCTCCTGCTGCCGGAGCACGATCTGAGGTATATAACCTGAGGTAATATTTCTGAGTTAGCAGAGTCTGTAACCTGAAACGTATGTAACCTGAACCGTATGTAACCCAAGGTACCAGTGTACATGATTTCCCCCTCCACCCTCAATTTTATATCTAACAACAACCTTGTGAGGTAGGTTAAGTGGAACATGGGTGACTGGCCCAAGGTCACCTAGGGAGCTCCATGGCCGAGTGGAGATTTGAACCCTGGTCTCCCAGGTCCTGGTCTGACACTCATAACAACTATACCACACGGGCTCGAGAATTCAAGACGGGACCCCTGGTTCGAATCTAGCCTCTACCAGGAGCCCACACTTCAGTCCCTCCCGACTTCACTATGAGCAGTGGCGTAGCGTGGGGGGTGCAGGGGGTGCCGGCCGCACCGGGCGCAACATCTGGGGTTAGGGCAAATCCACAGGTTAGGGGGCGCAAATCCACAGGTTAGGGGGCGCAAATTACTTGCCTTGCCCCAGGTGCTGACAACCCACGCTACGCCACTGACTATGAGGGCTCATAATTCTGACTTTTAAGACAGGCATGGGGAACCCTCCAGATGATGCTGAACCACAACTCCCATCCTGCCAGGTGACTGGCCATGCTTGCTGGGGCTGATGGGAGCTGTAGTCAGGCAACACATGGAGGGCCTGCAGTTGCCCCATGCCTGGTTTAAGAGAAAGGCACACAAAGCACTTCAAAAGCCACAATGCCTGACTGCCCTTTCCCCAGCAGTATTTGGTTGCTCTGCAGAAACAGTATGTGGAGACGATGAGGACTTGCTCCTTGAGGTTCAAGAGAGTTTTGAATAGTTGTTGCCCCCCCTTTTTTTAAAAAAACACCCCCACAGTAGCCTCACTTCTACAGAGACCAATCCTTTGGTTCCCTGCTCAACCCATCCTCTTGAACTTAGCATAGTGTTGGGATCCCAAGGGTTATTCTAGTCTGACCCCCCTGGTTCACAGCGATGACAGCGATTCCTAACCCAATGCTCTTTCTTTCCAGAGTCTACTTTTATGAAACAAAAAAATTCATTCTGGTTAAACAGAACACTTTTAACTGCAAAAGAGGCATGCGTCATACAAACAAACAAACCCAACCCGTGTTAGCACAACAAGTTATTACAGCTCAGTAGCCAAGGCTGAAATCTGACTTACACTTACTTGGGAGTAAACTCCTTCTGCATCAAAGGGGTTGGGATTGGGAAGCCTGTGCTCCCCCCCCCCCCACAATCCAGTAGAAATAAACATCTCATTTGACACAACCCTATGCCTGCTTAATCAGAAACAATTCCCCCTGTGTTGAGTGGGGATTAAGGTAAAGTTAAAGGGACCCCTAACCATTAGGTCCAGTTGTGCCGACTCTGGGGTTGTGGCGCTCATCTCGCTTTACTGGCCGAGGGAGCCCACGTACAGCTCCCGAGGTCATGTGGCCAGCATGATTAAGCCGCTTCTGGCGAACCAGAGCAGCACACGGAAACACCGTTTACCTTCCCGCCAGAGCGGTACCTATTTATCTACTTGCACTTTGTTCTTTCGAACTGCTAGGTTGGCAAGAGCAGGGACCGAGCAACGGGAGCTCACCCCATAGCAGGGATTCGAACCGCCAACTTTCTGATTGGCAAGTCCTAGGCTCTGTGGTTTAACCCACAGCACAGGTGAAGTGTGTGCCTAGGACTGCAGCCTTGATTTTAGACAGAGGAAGACCTACAGCTGACGCAGTGGGGAAGCAAAATGGAGACACCAGAACAAGGAATACAGTTATGTTGGAAACAGGTGGGGCGAAGGAACTCTTCACTATTCCCCTCCTAATAATAAAAAACTCAATTTATCCAAAGTAAAATTTGTTGGAGGGCGGGAATCACCAGCTATCTGTCCTTGTTTTGGGGGGTGGTTCTCAGGCTGCTCCAAAGTTGAAGTGGTTTGGGTGTGGGGTTGATGGGGAACCACAGAATTGTAGTGTTAGAAGGGAACCAACAGGTCCTTTAGTCTAACCCCCTGCAATGCAGGAATCACAGCAGAAAAACCAGAACCAGAAAAAAGTAAAATGGAATATTTTGAAGTTCTTCTCTCACCAGATGAGAATCCTAAGCAGGAAATCACCATTTCGAGGCTCCGTGAGGATATCTGCGGAAATTGTGCCCAGCCTGCCTAGCCACAATAAAACAGAAGAATCAGAGCAGTTTGAAACCCAATTTGGGGGTGGGGTGGGGGAGAAGGGACCCCAAATAAATCATCAACCAATCTGGTTCTGATGCCATTTTAAGGCCAAACTGCTTGTCAAAGTTAAACACGAGTGGAGGGGCGGATCAGGATATTGCAGCTGCCTCCTATTTGCATTGGAAAGTTTCCTTCTCAGTGCAAACAGCAACTGTGTAAATCGTGATGTCTGCCGGGAACTGGAGACGGAGCGAAAAAGGGAGGTTCCCCCTTTCCATACCTGCTCTAGCCTTGATCCCGGTTCTCTCTCCAAACCCACGACTGGCATTTGTCATTAAAAGCAAAAAACAACAATGCATGCCTACTGCCACTTGCATTAATCTAGTAGGAAAGCGTTGTGCCCCCCACCCCCCGCTGCCTGCACACAAACTCATCACTGACCGTTCGGACACTTTTTTGATTCCTGTCTGAACAAACTCCAGGAAGTCCACAGGGAGGTCAATTTCTTTGATGACACAACCTGTGTGCATTTGCGTTGCAACATACAGAGAGGGACAGGCAGGGACATTGCTCTAACTACAATACTTTAAAGTTAAGTCAGAGACATGAGCATCAAGGCTCATAGAATGGTAGAGTTTGAAGGGACCTTGAGCGTCATCTAGTCCAACCCCTTGTAATGTGAGAATCTCAACTACAGCATCTATGACCGATGAGAGGGTCTTAAATTATTGTTGGTGACTTTTTTGTGATGATTTTATTGTTTGGACGGTTGGTTGTTGTTTTTTGTAAAACACGTGGGAGGTCGGTTTGTTTTTTATACAATCAAGCGGTGTATAGATTTTATGAAACGAAATTAATTTTGCGAACTAAATAAACAAACCGCTCCCCTCAATTGCCCGCCTGGAATGCAAGATCCATCTTTCAACTCGACGAACTTACATTAGCCACGTTCTTTGATTGCAATGGGTCTACTCAGGGCAGCGTCTGGTGAGATTCAGCCCCTGAAATTGGGGCAGGATTCTGTCTGCCTCTGGATCTGCTTGTTTTGTATTTTGCTATTGTTGTGGTTGTTACAGTATTTTAGATGCGCTTTTATTTTTTTATTTTAAATTACATTCTGTTCTTTTGTTGGATACCCTGGGATCTATTTGAATGAAGGGTGGTTCAGAAAAGTGAAATAGATAGATAGATAGATAGATAGATAGATAGATAGATAGATAGATAGATAGACAGACAGACAGACAGGTAGGTAGCAGGGTCTGTCCTGCCAGTGAGCTTCAGATGAGGGTGCCTGTTGGGTCTCTGCCCTGCTTCCCTGCTCTGGTGTTGTTTCCTTCCAATAAGCCTTTGCTGGAGGAACAGAAGAGGAGCGAGAAAGGTGTTGCAACTGGGCAGCAACAGACTTTGTCCCCACCCCCAAGTTCCACAGCAGATCAATCAACCACTCACTCCAGATACAGAAGCATCCTAGAAATAAACCCAGGGGAGGCTGCCCATGGCAGTTGTGAATGAGTCCCTGTTCTCAGCAACTGGGTCTGAAGAGGAGCCACACACCTGAATTTTCAGAAGTGAGCCATCTGAGGATGTGCAATTTAAACATGCATGCTAGGCTGAAGAAAAATATTGCTGCGTGCTTGCTTTTCTTAGCTTAAAAAAAAGTCTGGCTGATAGGTCCTATTTCAAGATTTTGCACAGATGTGCATGTGGGGAATTGGTTCACAGATAAAAAACAAAGTGAAACCTCACAACCCAACCTTTGTGCATTCCTTCCCACCCCCCATCCCCTGCTCCCTGACTGATGAGCACCCTAGGTCATGTTTCATCATCCACCCTTCAGACACCACCATCGCCCAACTCACTTCCTATGACTAAGTATTCTCAACGGACAAAACAAAAGTGCCCCAGCTGGTTTATAAAAATGATCACTTGTGTGACATTTTCTATTTGCAAAGGAGCTCAGGTGCTTTAAGAAGCACCCACTAAGGTGTGCTACAAATTCCTACCATCACTATTTAAAGACACTTGGGACAGTCAAAGTTTGGATTGTGAAAGCAGAGAACTAATTGGCTACTTGCTAATGACAGCAAGATGGAATGTCACACATACATGGGTAAAGCCACAGTGGAAATTTGGAATGACGAAGTCTAGGTTTCTGACCATGTCAGAAAAGCCAATGCAAATAATGATACTACTACTACTACTACTAATAATAATAATTTTATTATTTGTACCCTGCCCATCTGACTGGGTTACCCCAGCCACTCTGGGAGGCTTTCAGCATATATAAAAACACATATATAAAAACACAATAAAACATTACATTAAAAAGCTTCCCTATGCAAAAAGTTCGCTTACTGAGAGGTACCTTTTATCCAGCCTGATTTCACTTTATTTAGTATATAATGAGGGAGAAAAGCCCCCAAATACCCCAGCAAGATATTGAATTTTACTTTGCTTAACAGCAAAAAAATGGATCCACATTAGAGATCAGTGACCTGGGATCTTGGGAACTCTATGCTGCACACGATGAAACATGTGGCACAGAAACAGAATAATCAGACATAAGAATGTAAGTGGAGCCTTGCTGGATCAGGCCCACTAAATGAAGAAGCGGTTGGTAGATCAGAACTTAAACCAGGTTTACTGTAGGAAGTATGAATGTGGTACAGTGGTACAGTGGTACCTCGGGTTAAGTACTTAATTCATTCCGGAGGTCCGTTCTTAACCTGAAACTGTTCTTAACCTGAAGCACCACTTTAGCTAATGGGGCCTCCTGCTGCCGCTGCACAATTTCTGTTCTCATCCTGAAGCAAAGTTCTTAACCCGAGGTTCTATTTCTGGGTTAGCGGAGTCTGTAACCTGAAGCGTATGTAACCTGAAGCGTATGTAACCTGAGGTACCACTGTATTTGAGCTACGAGATAGGGATGCAGAACATGTGGCCACCCAGATGTGTCTGGACAACTCGCAACAACCTTGACTGCTGGCCATGCTATAGCTGGAGCTGTTGGGAGACCCACAGCATCGGGGGGGGGGGGATCAGTTGCTGGCCTCCCAAATACAGCATCCCGGCTCCGAGCCAAAGGTGGGCGTAGATGATCTCACCAACCCTGAGTGATTCAGAGGGGGATCCGAACAAACGACAAGGTGAACAATCCCCTGCAACTTATCCGGAGGAAACAGCACGGCGGCCAACATTGTGGCGGGCTTACAGCTTTGAGATTAGTTTGCAGAGCAACAAAAGCTGCCGGCAGCTATAAATCCCCACTGAGGTGTAGCGTGGGACCGGGCAGGCCAACAACCCGTCTGCTTCTGGTTGTGTAACGGCTATTTACCACAATCACATGCCGGAGCTTTTGCAAAAGACATAATGAGGCCCGGCCAGCCCCTCCTGACAAAGCTTATGACAAAGGATTAGGCCACATGGAGAAAGCAGCACATAGTCCAACTATGGAACTCCCCCCCCCGAGAGGGCCACCAATTTCAATGGCTTCAAAAGAGGACTGGGCAAATTCAAGGCTAGCCATAGGGATGCTCTGCCTCTACAAGCAAGGCTTCCGAATACCAGTTCCTGGAAAGCACAGCAAGTGAGGTGTGCTTTGGTGCTCAGTCCTGCTTGCCAGTTTCCCATTGGGGGGGGGGGCATCTCGTCCGTCACTGTGAGAACAGGGTATGTTGGACTGGGTGGGCCACTGGCCTGATCCAGCAAGCTGTTCTACATATCCATCATGACCAATAAGCCAGAGGCAGACCCCTCCTCCTCTTCCACCCTGATTTATTTCATCTCATTTATGAATGGCTTCCCAATGTGTTTTAGCATCCTTCCGCGAATCTGTCCAACCCCCTTTTTGAAAGCCAGCATCCGTGTCACTCAGGGCAGCCCCTTCCGTCCCATTCACTTAGCATCCAGAAGTGTTTTCCTTGGTCTGTCCCATAAAAAAATAAAATTTAATTTATTTGCTACCAAAAAAAGGGAGAAAAGTGCAAACTTAACAAAAAGAAAAGAAACTAAGAAACAAAGGTTTGAACCGCAAAGGGTCAAAGCCTTGGAGGGACAAAAGTAGACAGATACAGAGCAGCTCTAAAGAGATCATAAAGTGTCCCCATTGATTACATCGCATGGCTGGGAAGGCTATTATAGTGGGGAGAAAACCCCTCTTCCTCCACCTTCTCCTCACCAGGCATAATGTTGTAAGTAGAGCGAGATAAATTGGTTTGGCTCCATCTTATGTCCATTTTGCATGCGCTCATTCAATATCCTGTTCGGTCCTGTCGCCACCACAATCCACATTTTTTAAATTTTGAGAAATCTGCACATAGATTAGTATCCATGTGAATGTTTCCCCCCAAAAGGCAACACATTTCTAAATGCAGTTTCTCTTAGGATATGCAGCACTTTCCTCAAAGTAGAGGACAGCGTTGCAAAATTCAAAAAAATACGAAATCTGAAGGATAGATTGTCCCAGGATACTGGAGGTGATATAGAGTATTTAGACTCCATTTCTACCTCCCAAGCACTCAGCGGGAGTCACTATCATCTCAGGAATCCTTACAACACCCTCCCCCCTCGAAGTCAGACTAGGGTTACCAATACAAACTAGGGCTTGTGCGAGATTGAAAAGTAAGAGCTTTGGAAGGACGCATTACGAGTTCACAGTGGAAAGGAAGATCTGAACCAGAGTCTTTCTGCTTCGCTGCTCGCTCTCTTATTAGACAGTCCACTGCCTCTAATATCCATCTTGGAAATGTAATGTATTTTATTTCGGCTTTTGGGGGGGAGGAGGGGCTGCCACCTTCTGCTTGAAGTGTTCACCTAGCGGAAACAGTTAAAAGCACCAAGGAAATATATTTCCTCCCTCTTCCTTTCTTGGGCAAGGAGGGGGGAGGGAGGCCACGGAAAGAAGATTAAGTGGGAGACTCATTTTGCTCTCCTTTCAGAGACTGAGACCAACACTTCCCTCCTCCCCGGAACGTGCAAAGGGTCATGTACACGCCCATTACGTTCCTCAGCCCAGCTCCTGCCTACAGATTACCCACGACACTGGACAAGGCTTATGCATATGTACACCTCCCCCAGTACGAACTGGACTCCTCACTAACTAAAAAAGAGAGAGAGAGAGAGAGAAAGCTCTGACCTCAGATCTCAGGTTGCTGGGGGCTCGTCCCCCCACAGCCAATCAGGATGCTGATCCTGCGCACGGCCCTCCCTTCCCCCCTCGTAAGCCAGAGCATCATGTTCACCTTTCGCCCACATTCGCTGGGCTGCTTCTGCCTGCCTGCCAGCCCCCCCCCCCTCCAGTCCCGCCAGGCGGACATGCCAGCAGCACCCTCCCCAATGGAGGAGTGGGGGTGGGGGAAGGGGAGGAGGAAGATGGGGGAGAGAAAGGGGCCTCCCCATTTCATCAGGAGGCGGGAGGGAAGCATGGCAAGATGCATCCACTTTGAATATGCCCAAATGCTAGAAGCGACCGGAAACAAGCACATTCTCCCACCAGGAGGGGTGAAGGCCTATCCCATCGCAAAGAAGACTTGCTCTTGCCAGGGTACAGACCCTCCCCGCCCCCAAAATTCAGGAGCTTAACAACATGGCTCAAGTTAGAAACCTTTTGTCATTTGCTTTCCAGACGGAAACTTGCACAGGCAGAGCAAAAGACTGGAGAGCTGGAGCAGTGACGTCTGACAACTTAGAGGCGGGAAGCAGCTAAATTCCTAGTGAGGGGGGGGGGATTACTGCTGCTACATCAGGTCCTCCTTGCAGGCTTCCCTTTGGAACAGCCACCGCATAGCTGTCACCCTTCCCTTTTTGTTGCGGGAAATTCCCTTATTCCAGCGCCGTTTCCCGCTGCTTCCGCAGATTGTTAGATATCCCGTAGACTGTCCCCAGGACAGGTGAGGCTGCTGATCCCTTATTTTCAAATCTGAAAGTTGACAGCTATGTGCCACCGTGAGAACAAGATGCTGGACTGGTTGGGCCACTGGCCTAATGCAGGGTCTTCTCACGTTCTTAAAAGGTTTCGGGACCAACTCAGCTCAAATTCAGCTGCTCCACACTGCTGGAGGTGCAGCCTCAAACAGACCTTTCTCTTTCAGCAATCGTTTTAAATTAAGTTGCATTATGGATCTTGTGATTTTACCTGTGGGGTTTGTGGCTGCTGTTCGTTAAACACACTATATCCTTTTGGCTGATAAGATTGTTTTATTGATTCTTACATAAAACTCTCTAACTGTCTATGGTGACAAGTGGCTTAGGGATATTATAAATCAATCAATCAATCAATCAATCAATCAATCAATCAGTCACCCACCCAAATGGCCCCAACTGGGAGAAAACAATGCCTGCAGATCTCACTTTCCACCAATTATGTAATTTTTAAAAAAGAAAAGAAAGATTAGAAACATGCCTTGCGTCCAAAAAAGCTAGTATAAAATTGACCTTTCAGCTACAGCACAAGATCTGCCCCCCCCAAAAAAAATTCCTTCCTTGCCCCAGGTATAGTGTTGCCAACTAACCAGAAAAAGAGACACTGTGAGCTGCTCTTGTGCCTTTTAATAGCATGAAGTATCATCATCTGCCAAATGTCTAGAGATCAGGCATTGGAGAAGCAACCCATTCACTGTAAAAAAAAAAACCACTTTCCTAATCCAGATCAAGTTGGTGTTAAAGGGTTAGAGCAACTGCAGCCAAACCAGAAATGGGCAACCCAGATCTCAATCAGGACTGCCATTTTGGATTTCAACACCAAGGGAGACAAGATGTTCAGCTGGGCTTCTTGGATCATTCAATATTAACTTGCTTTTTAAAAGAAGAAGTGTACTTCAAGGATATTTGTCGTTTGCTATACCTGATCATCACTATAGCAATGACATCAGTACAGGATACGTCCCTTTGGTGCAAATGCTTAGTACATTGCAGGACAATCATTGCACATTGCACAGAATTGCAGGACAATCATTGCACACAGTCTTGTGTCTATGCAGAAGTAAGCTCATTGTATCCAGTGGGGCTTACTCGCTTACAGTATTTCAGACTTAGGGTGTGTTTTGTGGTAGAGAGGGAGAAACAGGCCTACTGCCTTGTCTAAGGGAGTCCTCTGAGCTCCTCCACCACCCCTCTCTTGAGTGCTTGCTGTCTGGGGTTTCCAACCCCACCCTAATGAAATTTTCTTTATATTTACTCCCCCCCTTTTTTTTTACTCTTCTGCCTAGAACAGATTTGCAAGTAGCGGCTCGCCTCTTCGCCTACTGCGCAAACTCAGAACCACCAGCAGAAAATTTCCATGAACCAAAAGATGCTCCTTTTCGGATGGAAAAACCCCAGAAAAGGCCCCGCGCACCCCCCAAGCAATTGTTTTTAAACTGGTACAGGATCTCTGGAGCCCAGAGGAATCCTGGAGATCAGCAAAGCGTATCATGATAACAAATGCATTTTGTCAATATTTATTATCCCCATCCTTTCCAACAATGATCCGGGACAACTCCCACTGACCCGGTCTGGTCTAGAGGGGTCTTTGTCCAGGAGATCAAAGGCTGCCCCATTGTGTCCCAGGCCTCTTTGATGAAGGAGCAGAAGAAAAAAGAAGGAACGCCGCCCCCCCCCCCGCCTTCTTCATAAATTGTTGTTTTAATCCTATCGGCTTCCGAAATTTTTGGCCTGGGGGGAGCGGAGAAGGAAGCGGACCACGAAAGTGCCCCGCTTGTGAGCTTCTCCATCCTTCCCCTGCAGTGGTGTGCTCCCAGCTGTCACGTCCCACATTCCTGTTCCAAATCCACACCTTATGAGCAACTCAGCCCGTGGCGCTGCCAAGATTCCAGCCCAGCTCTTCCCTGCCACCACCCTCGCCCCTGCCGACTGTGTCATCAGCAATCAGGGTTCCATCGGCAGCCTTGTGACCAGTCTCTGCACACAAGGGGGGCGGGGGAGACATACCACGGCATGGAAAGGAAGCAATTGACAACCCTCTTGCACAATTTAAATCTTTCAAAAGCATCCTGACCCAGAAACATTGGATCACACACGAGCAGTGTTGCCTCAAATGCCCTTTGATGTGGGTGAGGCTCTGTCTTGGGCTGGTCTTCCGCCTTTGCAGGCCTAAAGCGGGAATATTTTTTGCAAGCTTGATTTATCAGTGCGATTGGGCCATATGCAGGCTCTATGAATGGAAAGTGGAGACGCTATAGGTGCTTTCCCTTATTTGTTTATTTTGTTAATGCAGAAAAAACTTCAATGAAAACGAATAATAATACAGTGGTACCTCGGGTTAAGTACTTAATTCATTCCAGAGGTCCGTACTTAACCTGAAACTGTTCTTGACCTGAAGCACCACTTTAGCTAATGGGGCCTCCTGCCGCTGGAGCACAATTTCTGTTCTCATCCTGAAGCAAAGTTCTTAACCCGAGGTACTATTTCTGGGTTAGCAGAGTCTGTAACCTGAAGCGTATGTAACCTGAAGTGTATGTAACCTGAAGCGTATGAAACCCGAGGTACCACTGTAAAAAAAAAACTTAAGCAGGAAGAGAAAGCGTTTGCATTTCAGGATAGCAAACGGACCCGAGAGACCCTTTAGCTATAGAAAGATAAATGGCTCAATGGGTTTGCCTCTATGACAGCAGAATTCAGAAATGAAGAGGCATAGCGAATGTCCCTTTATTAAAAAGGGAGATGGCCCCATAAGAGTCGGACCACGCCTGCAGAGACACGGCTTCAAATCCTCACTCTTTCTTGGGATAGACACACACTCAGCAATACCAACTTTATGGGATCATTGCAAAGGTAAAAGGCAGAGAGGAAATTGTATGTGCTGCTTTTGCTCCTTGGAAGCAAATGTAATTAAAACAATGAGTGAGTCTGCGGTTGCACACAGGCTTTGAATGGAGAGAGAGCCCCGGGCTCAATTTCTAGCAATTGTCATTGAAGTGTCTCCAGTTAACAGAGCTGAAAAGGGCCTTGCAGAGCAGGGGTGAGGACTCCAACTCCCATCACCTCTGGGGACTGGACAGGGCTGCTGGGCCTTGTAGTCCAAAAAACATCTGGAGGGCTACAGGATACCCACCGCAGCTGGAAAGCCACCACCAGCCCCTTGGATAAGCTGGTCTGACTTGGGGTGAGGCAGCATCATAGTTCAGAAGGCAGCCCTATTGAATTGCACCCAGATTACATGTCTAGTACAAGACTGCAACTTCATCTAGATAGCCCTGGGAATCAATGTGCTGCCTACCCTAATAGTCCACAAGTGAAGGCACAAGGACTAAATCCAGCCCCTTGAATTGCTAATATAAGGACTATCTTATACTGAGTCAGACCTTTGGTCCATCAAGCTCAGTGCTGTCTACACTGGCTGGCAGCAACTCTCCAGGGTTTCAAGCAGGAGACATTCCCAACCCTACCTAGACTGAACCTGGGACTTTCTGCATGCAAAGCAGGCTCACCGCCCTTGAGCCACGATTCCTCCCCACAATAAACCCAGAAAACCACAGTAAACAGTAAGGTCTTCACTTGCAGCAGAGAAACAAAACTGAGACCTCAGGTCCAAACAAAGCAGGCCTGCTGCGTTATACAAAATGAAAACAAGTACCGGTATACCAATGTACTGTTTTTAAAAAGGCAGACGAAAAGCATAAAACTAAGGAGCAGGATAAGACAAAATTGCAATAGGAACAGCAGCTAACGAAAGGATTTGCCAGCATCCTAAATCCAGGCTCAGAAGAAAATAGGCAGCCAATTCAACTCTTTTAGAACAGGCATAATCAAAATTCTGGCAGCAGCGGTCTGCCCTGGTGGAAGTAATATCTGCCTGCCACACCAGGGCTTCCCTCTCTCTTAGGAATCACCTGTGACCTCGTCTTGGTCAGGGTGAGCTGAGAGCATAAGGGAAAGTCACCAGAAGATGGGGCAGCTCCTAAGCAACTGCTTCAATTGCTTTTGCCTGCTTTCTCCTTTTGAGAATTAGAAACCGGGCCAGCCCTACCGTTAGACAATCGCATTAGGTGGCAGGTACTTGTGGGGAGCTAGAGGACAGAAGCAGCAGCCACAGCTCCTGAGCCCTGTGGTCATTCCCCTCTGTTAGAGATCAGGGCTGTGTGCACCCCCTCAGCTCCACTCAGGTAATGGAGGATACTATCCCATTGGGGCATCTCTGTTATGATGGATAGGCAAGATACAAGTTCAAGTCCACAGCCCGTGAGCTTTGTTCAGCTGCCATCTCTCAGGCCTACCTATCTTGCAGGGTTGTGGAGAAAGCTTCCTCCCAAAATTTCATGTCAAGAGTTTACCTGCCCTATAGTTCAAACCCTGCACTACAGCTCTTCAGGCATCACACAGCAGGATTTCTGCTCTTTTATGTCAGTCGTTGCCAGGATACTGACACTCCCCAAATGTAACCCGAGACAGAAGTCAGTTCCAGTTTAGGAACTAGTCTCCTGCATGAGCTCTCCATAAGCCAGTGGTGTCCAAACATTTTTCAAAGAGGGCCAGATTTGATGAAGTGAAGGGCCGTGAGGGCCGACCAAAGGACCAATCAAAGTTGCTGACCTTTTTTAGGATTGAAGTGGTTGGCCTTTCTTTATGATTTTACCCCAAAGTTGTTGAACTTTTTTTTTTTAGGATTGAAGTTTTTGAGGGGTTTTTTGGCTGAGATGACTGGCAGAATCCGAGACCTGGGAGAGGAACTGGTGGAGGAGGACTGGAAGAAATTTAAGGATTATCTACAAAAACATTGTAAACTGTATGAATGCTAAGAAAGATGTAAGATTTGTAATAACACGGCTCCAACAAATTAGTAATAAGGAATATAAATTTGAATGTAATTGAAAGAAAAGATAAATTTTGGATAAACAATATTTCAAATTAAGATCTCAAAAGTGTGATTTAAATTCTAAAATTTGAGATTTAATATTGGATAATTATATGATATGAATGGAAACAAGTAAATAATTTGCTAGCAAAATTTGTGAGTTCAGAATGCAGGAACAAGAGATGTGAGGAAGTCCAAAGAGGAGAATGAAATGTGGAAATTTGAAAAGACTATGTTATTATGTATGTTTTTTGTTTATTGTTTAAAAAACTTTAATAAATATTATTTAAAAAAAAGAAAAAGTGTTTAGTACCTTAAGAGTTATGAATAAAACTTCCCTTGTTTCATTTTAAAAAAAAAAATGAAGTTTTTGAGGGGTTTTTTTAGGATTTTACCTCAGGAAATAAACTGCTACAGGGGCCGGATTGATTAAACCGACCGGCAGGCCGGATTATGCCCCCGAACCAGACTTTGGACATGCCTGCCATAAGCCAACAGAAACCAAGAAATCCACTGTTGACTCAAATGCATTATTGGCAGGGATCTTAGGAGCCAACTCCTAGGGAACGTGGGGGCTTTGGCCCCCACAAAAAAATATTTGAGGGGGCTGAACAAAGTTGATGGGTATTCCCATTCAAACGGTGTGTGTGCACTTTGTCATGTGATTGATTATGCGGTGCAGGGCTTACCTGGGCCCCCCACAATATTTTATTCGAGTCGGCACCCCTGGCAGCAATCCAATGGAACATTTGCTTGGAAGCTGTATGCCGGCTCCCTCGGCCAACAAAGCAGGATGAGCGCTGCAACCCCAGAGTCGTCTGCGACTGGACCTAACGGTCAGGGGTCCCTTTACCTTTTCCATATACATTGCAAGGGTAGACCTGATGACTCTCTACAATTAGAGGTCACCCATTTCACAGACAGAGAACTGAGGCCAGGAATATATGTGGGAGTTAGACCTCAACATTTGAAAAGTAAGTACCACAGATTATTCTTGAGCAGAATTTTTTCCCCCTACAACACCACACTGAAGAACAAGTGTGAGATTCTGGGAAAGCTCTTTTTCATTAGTGACAGGGACAATGAATTGAAAAATAAAGATGAAACGCTTAAAGCATCGTTACAGATCAATGATAGGGAAAGCGAAAGAAACCGAGGTAGCAAGCCTATACATGCTTACCTGGGAGTATAACCGTTTGAGCTTACTTCTGAGTAAACTTTTTATAGGATTGCATTGCACAATTTCTAAAGAAATTTGCAACTGGCTGCCGCATAATCCAAGTTCATTAGCGATGGAAAGGACATTCCCAACCCAAGCTCAATGTTCGTTTCAGTGCTGATGTTTCACCCTCCATTAACCGAAATGTACGAGACAATTTTTAAACACAAAGCCATTCATTTTAAAGAATGATTAAACATCTCTCTATTACTCCCGGGGAAGAATGTCTGCAGATATTGCACAACTGTCATTTCCTAGATAGGAAATGTTGCAGAACAGGTATGTTTGACATTTTGAGAGGAGAAAAAGTCCAATTACAGACATGTCAGTCTGGACACTTGCAGACATGTACACCGTAAAAGCAGAAACGCACCCTGAACTTAACTGGATTTTAACTGTGTATTTTAACTTGTTTTCAAGAGGAGGATTTCGGAGAATATAAAATGTGATTGTGTTTAATCAAAATATATTCTGCTGGATCTTCAAAACAGAAACTAACCAAGTTACAATGTAACCAAGTTACATGACGGCAACCCCCACAAAAAGAGGGATGCGATTTAAAAAGTGAAAACAATCCAGTTATTCCCACCCCCATTGTGAGCCTTGTAATGAATTTTAGAATGATTTCAGAGTCTAAAAAAATATTTCTAATATAATGTAATAGAAGACAACGTTTTACAGATTAACAACAGCATAGCCCTACTGAAATTAATGGACCTAAATTAGTCATGCTCATCAGTTTCAATGTGTCTACTTAGAGAAGAGCTAACATGGGACCAAACCTATCTGTAAACTTAGGGGAGAGGGTACAAAAAAACAGAACTGTCTGCCAATAAAGGTACGTGTGAGAAATAGATTACTTGTTCCCAAAATAAAAAGTAAGCCTTACTAAAACACTAGACTGATGGTGTGATCCACAAGCCAGTTAATCGCACCAAAGTCACCATGACTAGCGGACAGCTTGACTTATTTACTCTAAGGCTGCAGCCTATACCTTGGAGTAAAAGCCCCACTGAACTTAATGGGGCTGACATCTGAGCAGACATGCATAGGAGAACATTAAGCTCAATGGGATTTACAAGCAGCACAAAATTGCAGCTGAACCATGCAGCACCAAACACAGTTCTTACCTATCTGTAAGCCCCAATGAACCTATTGGAATTTAAACACCAAAGGAGAAAACATGCATAGGGGGCAGGCATGGGCATAGCCAAGGTGGGCTGCCCCCTAACAAAAATACTGGCTACACCCATGGGGGCAGGTTACACAGTGTGCTTCCTTGCGAATAAGACACAGTGCACATAGTGCAATTTACTTCTGAGTCAACATGCCTATAGGCTTGTTGGGTGTTTAATCCCAGGTCTACCCCAATCCCATACAAATTCAGGGGTGGGGTCCTCAGATTTAAGAGCTGGGGTGATGTTGGTAAGTGTAGCTGGATCTTCAATACTTCCCAGAGACCAGCCTTTCTCAGTCTTGGGTACCCAGATGTTGTTGGACTACAACTCCCATCATCTTGCTAATTAGGGATGATGGGAGTCGTTGTCCAACAACATCTGGGGTCCTAAGGTTGAGAAAGGCTGCACTAGACTATTTACCCTACCCTACCCTGTCTTATTTCTAGTACCTGAGCTCAGAGCCCCTCTGGCTGTGAAAATCAGCTCTCCTCCATTTCACCTGCCTTTATACAGCAACGCGGGTGGTGCTGTGGGTTAAACCACAGAGCCTAGGACTTGCCGCTCAGAAGGTTGGCAGTTCGAATCCCCGTGACGGGGTGAGCTCCCATTGCTCGGTCCCTGCTCCTGCCAACCTAGCAGTTCAAAAGCACGTCAAAGTGCAAGTAGATAAATAGGTACCGCTCTGGCGGGAAGGTAAATGGCGTTTCCATGCGCTGCTCTGGTTCGCCAGAAGCGGCTTAGTCATGCTGGCCACATGACCTGGAATCTGTACGCCGGCTCCCTCGGCCAATAAAGAGAGATGAGCGTTGCAACCCCAGAATCAGTCACGACTGGACCTAATGGTCAGGGGTCCCTTTACCTTTTTAAGTACAATGCATCTTCTGAGCCTTAAGCTGCAACCTCATCATGCACGCTTTCTGGGTAGTCCCACTGAACCCAGCAGCATTGCAATTTCAAATAGACACACGTAAGACTGAGCACCAGAACTGGTTTGCAAATGCTCACACACTGCTAGTTCTGGATTTTGCCTGTGCAGAGCCGCACACACCTCAATCCAAGCGCCCTGAGTTTGTGGGCTTGCATTACAAGTCAGCTGTGGATGCTTCTCCTTTCTGCAAATATCAGTGTCCAACAGCTCAGATAACCAATATGATGAAGTCTAGGCTTTGCCAGCCTGCCGCCCTCTGGATATTTTGCAGCCTGGCAAAGACTGGGACAGAGGCTAGAAGACTGGACAGGAAACATCGTGGGTTCATTTATTGTATCTTCTGTTTTATGCTCACAACAGCCCTGGCAAGGCAGGTCATGGTCAAGATAAAGCAAGGGTTACAACATCACCCATGAACTTCCCAGCAGAGCATGATTTGAACCAGCGTCTCTCCTGTCCTGGCCTAACAATTTAACCACAGCACCATGTCCTCTGCGTAACTTGAGCCCAGCCAATTGCAGGGTTGTTGTAAAATAAAATAACCCCAGATAAGTGATATACACTCGCCTGATGACCTTGAAGGATGGAATGCACTTTTTTAAAATAAATAAAAATGTAAATTAGGAAATAAAGCAGAAACTGGTGCACACAGTCAAATATTCCAACTTCTCAATCACGGCATTATCAACAAAAGTTGCCATTTCTCCCTGATACAGAGGCTGCAGAGTTTCTGACAAATTTCCAGCTGACTGTTACAAACAAAGTGGGCTGTCCCAAAATCAGGGGTTTTTGGAACACCTTCTGCAGCCCCAGAGGGCACTTGAACCCTGTTTAATAGGGAACACAAGCACACAAAACTTTGCGAATTGCACCCCACTAATAAATAAATCAGTCACAGAATATTGACAGGCGTAAAGTTGCCAAACATTCGGATAGCTTTAATAAGTGCTCATAAATGAAACAGGTGTTTCCCCAATTTCTTTTCATTCTTTTCTCTTCTTCAGTTTCAGAAAAATATAGATCTACTGCACATCAATAAACCTGTTCAGTGTGTTGCCAAGAGTTTTGCATCCAAACACAAAATTTCCATTCAGTAGAGGAAAATTTAGACGCTGAAGTAGAGGCAAAAGGTGGAACAAATTATTCTCTGGGGAGGCGGGAGCCCCTCAAGCTAAGAGCGGGCTAACAACAACACCAACACACACACACACACACACACACACACACACACACACACACACAGACTCACTGACACACACACACACACACACACACACACACAGGCTCCAAACCAAAAATTTCCACTTTGCCTCACCACCCAATCAAATCGGTGCAGCAAAGGAGGAAAAGGCAAAGTTGAACTTTCCTGCATTTTTGTCCAACGTTAAAAAGGCTGCCTTTATTTATGTTTCCTTATTTCATCACCTTCATCCTGATGTGTTCCCCCATCCCATTTAAGCAGAAGGCCCTGAAACCAAAACCCCATTTACAACCATTGTTTGAATCAGAAACAGAGGCGGGACATGAACGCTGCCATTCAAGCCATTACCCTAAAAACTCAAACAAATTCCGGAGGGGGGGAGTGAGGAAGAGAGTGAACCCATTTGGTTTCCAGTGCAGAGATTGCCACCCCCCCCCCCGCAAAAAACTCAGTCCCTCTAAAACCAAAGGAAACCCGATTTAAATATCAAAGCAGCCGAAACACAGGAGACAAAGGACACCCTCTCAGGAGCCTTTTAACGGAAGTAACACTTTTTCTCCATCAGTGATTCGTTGCTGATTTTTGGAGGGTAGGGAACAGTTATTTTGAACTTCAGTCCTTCCCCGACTTGCTAGAGAGTATTATGGGGTTGCCCCACGGCCAACATTTGGAAAGCGACATGATGCAACGGGAGGCAACGGGGGCGGGGGAGAGGAGCCCGAGCGGTGGCGGGACAGCCTGGTGGGGGCGGGGAGCAGTAGTAGGCACGGCACGGCGTTGCAGCGCGCTCCCTTCCCCCGTCGCGGGAGGGCCTTGCCGGCTTCAGCCACACGGGGGAGCCGCTGCCAACCGGCTTTCTCCGGAGGGGTCTAGCGGTCCGGCGCGCGCGCCCGCTCGCTATGGAAGCCCCCCGCCCCCGATCGCCTGCTTGGAAACCAGGAAGGCAGGCGAGGGGATCGGGGGGGGGGATCGGGGGATCCGTGACGCGGGAGGGATTCCCGGGCAGAGAAGCGGAGAAAGAAAAAGAGGGAGAGAGTTGGAGAGGCACCGCGCGCTCACCTTTCCGCCGCC
This sequence comes from Podarcis erhardii, assembly GCF_964252035.2. Taxonomy (NCBI): domain Eukaryota; kingdom Metazoa; phylum Chordata; class Lepidosauria; order Squamata; family Lacertidae; genus Podarcis; species Podarcis erhardii. Next base: position 30,371,463 of record NC_138511.1, read on the forward strand.
GGACTCCATGGCGCTGCGCCGTGCGCCCTCGTCGTGCGCTCCGTCTCTCCAAGCGCCCGTCGAGCTCCGCCGCGCTGCTGCTGCTTCTGGGCTCCTCGGGGCTGGCTACTTCCAAGCCTGGCTGGCTGGCTAGCGGGGTTGGCTGGCTGGCTGCACGCTCCCTTGCTCGCTCGCTCGCTCGCTCGCTCTCGGCGTCGTCGTCCCCGCCAAGCTCCCGTCCGTGGTGCGGCTCTCCAAAGTGGCGGCGCGTCGTGCCTCGCCTCCTTCTCCTTGTCCCGGCCCGGCGCGTGGAAGCTGCTTAAGTGACGGCGTGTGTGTCACGCAGGCCCGCCGCGGATTGGCCGGCCCGGCCGGGAGGTGTGTCGGGGGTGTGTGGGCCCGCTTCCCGAGGAAGCGGAGCCGAGATGGGGCGGGGGGCGCCTCCCGCGTCCTGCGTGAGAAACTGCAAGGCAGAGATGGCGAGGGAGCCGGACGCAAAGGAAAGCGGCGGGGACGCGCGCTCCGGAGGCTCCTCTGGCCCGCGCATCTCCGAAAAGAGAGCAGGCGAGGCGAGGGGCAAGGAGTGAAGAAAGCACAGAGATATATATATTTAAAGCACATTTTAAGGAAAACACTTGTTTTAAAAGCACATTATTTTTTTTTAAAAAAAGCACATTTTTACTTTAATTAAAAATCCCACATGCGCGCCTAAGAGAGAACATCGTCGACATGACGTTGTTGCTTTACTGGTTTTAGGCAGAGTTTCGCTTTAAACGGTCCAGTTATTTTCAGACCTTGTGCCGCTTAGAGGATTTTGTTTTCTTTCAGAAATATTGAGCGTTATATAAGCAGTGGAACTATTAAGCGTTGCGCCTTCGCATTTGTCTGCCGCTTACATAACGCTTGATATTTACTATGGTGCACGTTATTTACCGTTTGTTTGTTTGTTTGTTTGTTTGTTTCGTTCTTTTTTTTTAAGCATATCGTGTTTATTTGGTCGTACGACTTTTAAAACTGCCACTCCTGGGATTCTATTGATTTTTTTGACAGTTGTATTCTCAAAAATAAACGTATATTTGATCGATCTTTTATACATGCTGTATATAGTTTTAATTCTAATTATGGTGTTCAATTGCTTTTTAATGAGTGTCTAGGGAAAAGATGGGATAGTAATATTATTTAAAGAAACTGTTTATGTTAGTTGCTTAATGCACATTTTAGCATATACTGTATCTTTCTATCTATCACTGGTTCAGTAATCCAACTTTCTTTTCTGTTTTTATAAAATTATGTTGCCAAGGTCAAGATTCTATTGTATGAAAATACAGACTGTATCCAATGCTAGTCCTACCCAGAGTAGAACAACTGAAATTAATAGCACATTCATACCAACTGGTCTACTCTGAGTAGAACTTGATGCAGCCTTGCCTCTGCATAGCTGTCAACTTTCAGATTTGAAAATAAGGGATCAGCAGCCTCACCTGTTCCGGAGACAGTCTACGGGATAACTAACAGTCTACGGGATAGCAGTGGGAAGCAACGGGAAATGGCGCTGAAATAAGGCAATTTCCCACAAAAAAAGGGAAGGTTGACAGCTATGTGCCTATGCATATTATATTGTACATACAAACAGTACAATAAGCATAAGAAATGAAAGAAGCAATTAACAATATAATTAAAGATGCCGTGGACCTCTTGGACCATGGGTGGGTCTAACCCCTTATGCCTTCAAGGGATAAAAGCAGGGAGGGATTTTGCGTAGTAAATGGTATGTAAATATTGATGATGATGATGATGATGATGATGATACTCAGGAATGTTGCTGGAGGGTGGGAGAGAATTCTAGAGTTACAATCTGATCCTGCATGAACTTGCTTTGTTAGTTCATCCCTGTCTGCTGTATCTGTACTGGAGTTGTTTTAAGGATGCTTTTATTGTCTAATTCAGTTGTTCCCAATTAGCTTAATTACTCAGGACCCTCTTTTTCAAAAGCCAAACCTCTTCTTTTGAAAATTTTGAAAACTCTACAGTAGTTAGCTCTGCAAATCAATCTTTGGAATAAAATGTGGGGTTTCCCTAATAAGCAAAGGATTTTAGGTATACTTTAAAAAAAAAACAGACCCTAAAAATTGTGATATTACAATGCAAAAATGACAAAAAACTAGTTGAGGGGGGAGGCAAGGGGTGGTACATTGGAACCCCAGGGGTCCACAGACCCCTAATTGGGAACCACGGGTCTAATTCCTTGTCAATTGCTGCCCTGGGTTACTTTGGGAGGAAATGAATACCAGTTGCTGGAAGCCACAAGAGGGGAGAAGGTTCTTGTGCTCGAATCCTGCTTGCTGGGTTCCCTTTGGGGCATCTGGTAGGCCACTGTGAGAAGAGGATGCTGGACTAGATGGGCCTTGGGCCTGATCCAGCAGGCTCTTCTTATGTTCTTATGGCAGAAGAATTGCATGCTGCAGTATTGTTGTTGTTTAGTCGTGTCCGACTCTTCGTGACCCCATGGACCAGAGCACGCCAGGCACTCCTGTCTTCCACTGCCTCCCGCAGTTTGGACAAACTCATGCTGGTAGCTTCGAGAACACTGTCCGACCATCTCGTCCTCTGTCGTCCCCTTCTCCTTGTGCCCTCCATCTTTCCCAACATCAGGGTCTTTTCCAGGGAGTCTTCTCTTCTCATAAGGTGGCCAAAGTATTGGAGCCTCAGCTTCACAATCTGTCCTTCCAGTGAGCACTCAGGGCTGATTTCCTTCAGAATGGATAGGTTTGTTCTTTTTGCAGTCCATGGGACTCTCAAGAGTCTCCTCCAGCACCATAATTCAAAAGCATCAATTCTTCGGTGATCAGCCTTCTTTATGGTCCAGCTCTCACTTCCATACATCACTACTGGGAGAACCATAGCTTTTACTATACGGACCTTTGTTGGCAAGGTGATGTCTCTACTTTTTAAGATGCTGTCTAGGTTTGCCATCGCCTTTCTCCCAAGAAGCAGGCGTCTTTTAATTTCGGGGCTGCAGTCACCATCTGCAGTGATCATGGAGTCCAAGAAAGTGAAATCTCTCACTGCCTCCATTTCTTCCCCTTCTATTTGCCAGGAGGTGATGGGACCAGTGGCCATGATCTTCATTTTTTTGATGTTGAGCTTCAGACCATATTTTACGCTCTCCTCTTTCACCCTGCAGTATTACTAACAATAATAATAATTCAGGGGTGTCAGCTGGCACAGCTTGGGCAAATTGGGGCTCAAGAACCCTTTGTATCCTGAGGGCCACATTCCCTTCTGAGGACTGTATGATAGTAGTAGGCGGGGCCAGAGGCAAAAAGTGGGTGGAGCCATGAACATCAATCTTACCTTTGTTCCTAGGAGAGTTTCTATGCAAACTCACACATCCCTCTCTGTCTTCCACCTAGGCAAGCAAGAAGCAATATCGGAGTTCAAGGACACATTTCCAGACAGGCAAAAGCAGAAGGTGCAATAATAATAATAATAATAATAAATTTTATTTATATCCCGCCCTCCCCAGCAGAAGCCGGGCTCAGGGCAGCTAACAACAATCAAATGATCAAACAATCAAATAATCCAACATTCTAAAAACATTTCATTATAAAAATTAATTGAAATCAAATTAATGGCAACCATTAAGCAAAATTCTGTGCAGGTTGCCAGAGGAGGGAGTCAGGCTGCGCCCTGACCAAAGGCCTGGTGGAACAACTCTGTCTTGTAGGCCCTGCATTAAGATGTCAGGTCCCGCAGGGCCCTAGTCTCTTGTGACAGAGCGTTTCACCAGACTGGAGCCGCAGCCGAAAAAGCCCTGGCTCTAGTTGAGGCCAGCCTAACCTCTCTGTGGCCTGGGACCTTCAAGATGTTTTTATTTGCAGACCGTAGGTTCCTCTGTGGGGCATACCAGGAGAGGCGGTCCCGTACATACGAGGGTCCTAGGCCGTATAGGGCTTTAAAGGTTAAAACCAGCACCTTAAACCTGATCCTGTACTCCACCGGGAGCCAGTGCAGCTGGTATAGTACTGGATGAATGTGATCTCGCAGCGAAGACCCCATAAGGAGTCCGCCGCGGCATTCTGCACCTGCTGGAGTTTCTGGGTCAGTCTCAAGGGCAGCCCCACGTAGAGCGAGTTACAATAATCCAGTCTGGAGGTGACCATCGCATGGATCACAGTGGCTAGGTCAGGGCGAGAGAGATAAGGAGCAAACTGCTTAGCTTGGCGGAGATGAAAAAATGCCGGCTTTTTTTATAGCTGTAATCTGCACCTCCATAGAGAGGGAGGTATCGAAGATTACACCCAAACTCTTAACGGACAGTGCTGGCACTAATTGCACCCCCGCAAGAGATGGGAGTTGCCCCCTCAATCCCATATCGTCCCGTCCCAGCCAGAGGACCTCTGTCTTCGAAGGATTTAACTTCAACTGGCTCCCTCGTAACCATCCAGCCACAGCTTCCAAACATCTGGTCAGTGTGTCTGGGGCCGAGTCAGGATGGCCATCCATCAACAGATAGAGTTGGGTGTCATCGGCATACTGGTGGCAACTCAGCCCAAAACTCTGGACAAGCTGGGCGAGAGGGCGCATAAAGATGTTAAAAAACATCGGGGAGAGTATCGCACCCTGAGGTACTCCACACACCAAGGAGTGGCACGATGACAATTCCCCCCCAAGCGCCACCTTCTATCTCCGACCAGAGAGAAACGAGCACAGCCATTGAAGGACTGTGCCCTGGATCCCCACAGGCCATTGAGGGGTGCAGCCTGGATAAAGTTCTGGGATAAGGTTACCATATTTTTTTCAATGAATCCGGGGACGCTTTTCAACTTCAATGGATTTTGTATGGAGACTGATTTGTAAATCTGGGGACTGTCCCCAGGAAACGGGGATGTCTGGTAACCTTATTCTGGGAGCCAGATGGAGATAAATGGGGGGCCGCCTTTGTCCAAATGCCCCCAACCCTTGCAGCAGCAGCTATTTACTATCTTGCTTGTATTGCAACCAACCAACCAACCCCCTTGTCTTGAGCCAGGAAGGCCTTTTTTCTAACATCAAGTGTCTGATGACATTAAGACGTTCAACTTGTTTTTCAGCTTCCTTGGCAGGACTCACAGAGCCTCCTGAGCTGTCCAGGGATGATATGCAAAGTTTATCCACGCCTGGCGCGTCGGCTCCTGCCTCCTCCCATTGTGGCGGCCTTTGGGCTGCACGCGAAAAAACAAAACAGAGTGGGGCTTGCTTGCTGTCCTTAAACATAGCAAGTAGGTTTGCGTAGAATATCTCAGCGCAACCCACGATTCGGGGTCTCAAAGGTTCTAGCATCATAACAAATGAGAAGGGAGTGGGTGGGGGGAGGAAGGCAGAAGGAAAACAAATATATAAATGAATAAATTTGCAAATCCAAATGCATCCTCTAAGATGCATCCCATGACATGGGGAAATAAAACCTCTTTTTAGAAAATGGCCTTGAGGATTCCTAATGCAAAAAGATTGGAAATCTAAATATAAATGATTGTATGAGCCGTGGCTACTTTTTAAATTAGATGCTACGCGCTTTTTTATTAGGTGTTTTTTGTGATTGCATTTTGTTCACAATTGTAAGTTTTTAAAATGGTTTTCAAAGTTCGATTTTTAAATTGTTTCCCTGGGAAGGGGGAAGGGTGTGTGTAAAAATAATAATAGTAATCATAATCATATCAGGTCAGTTCACACAGGACATGAAGTCAAACCTGGGAGTTGCAGCCAGTCATAGCTCTTTATTTTTTTAAAAAACCCTTTGGCCAAATTAGGGTTTACCTGATGAGTATTGGCCTTGATCATCAGATGCATAGGATGGTTAGAAAGTCATTGAATTTCAAGAGAGAAATCAGCAATAAGAGACAAAATTTTGCAACTGCTCACACCGTGTGTTCATGCTTGTGTTTGTCTGGTGAGCTTCAACAAACATGACATGGACTTGATTTCTGGAGCAAAGTTCACACATGCACAGTCGTGGCAGAGGTGCAGAGGGGGTCAGTTTGGCATGGACGTGTGATTCTAAGTGAATGTAAGGTACCCACTTGCCCTGAATCAAGGTTTCCTGCACGCATTGCAAGCATGTGTGCCGCCTGTCTTCTGTGGAATTTATCAGAAGAGGGAGGGACAGAAATGAATCACCAGCAATCATATATTCTATTAATAGGCCTATTTCTTCAAATGCCACCTGTGCACAAATGGGGGGGGGGATAGGTGCCTGCAGCTTTGTATGTGTGGAGGGGGCGGGATGCACTTCAGTGGGAAGAAGTACACAGAAACATTGGGATTAAAACTCCAAAAAACCTAATGACCACTGGTTGACTGTTGCTGGAAGGGGATGGTGATGGAAAAATCATGGAGAATGGAATGGAATTCAGTTGCTTTTAATTAATTAATTTAATTGCTAGCCGGGACTAAAAATTGGTAGCTGAGATACATTTGCAAGTAACAGAAACATGTGCCAAACCTGCGCTTTGGTCTGCTGCATTGTTCGAAAGCTCAAATGTAATGCGGAATTGGACAGTTAGGGAAAGGGCAAGGAATAATTCAGTAATTCTAAATAAAAAATAAGAGAGCAGGAGCGAACTAAAAATGAAGTGCAGAATGGCTTCACCCTCCATCAGGATGATCACTTAATGCAGTGGTTTTCAAGCAGTGTGCCGTGGCACCCTGGGGTGCCTTGAATGATGGTCGGGGTGCCGCGGGCAACACTGGCCTCCGTCCCTCTTTCCTTCCCTCCCTTACTCAGATGCTGTCTCTCATCTCTGCCTCCCAAAGGCTTGCATGGCTGTTTGGTGCAGCAGCCCTGGCTGCAAGCTCCCCAAGTGAATGGTGCCTCTGGGGTGGGCAGGGCCCACACCCCTCACGACTCTCCCCTCCCCTCTCCACAGCACCCGACGAGCCCCGGTGGCTGCTTACCTGTGCTTTGCGAGCAGCAGGGGCTGGCAGCGGCGGCGGAGGGACAATGAGCGGCGCAAAAGGGCTGGCTCCAGAGAGAGGCTGCTTAAAATGGCGCTCAGCCAATCGCGGCTCAACAAAGTCCAGCCACCTTCCTCCTCTAGGCAGGGCGGGGAGAAGCCAGGAGGAGGGAGGGAGGAGGCACCACCATAATGTGGGGGGGGGGGGAATGGCACAGCCCGAACGATCAGAATCCACACAGCAATTCCCAGACCATCCGCGGGCCACATCCAGAAGGCAATTGGGCCGGATCCAGCCCCTGGGCCTTAGTTTGCCGACCCATGATTCAATGCATGCACAGCTCTGGCCCCCCACAAGGTCTGAGGGACAGTGGACAGCTCCCTGCAGAAAACGTTTGTTGACCCCTGCATTGAATGCAGGAGTGCCAGCTTAGCCCTGCAACGATGGGTGCCTGGGGCCGTGGGTGCCATTCAACGTACATGGCCCTGGCACTGAAATTTGTGGGTGCCCGGCCCCTTTACGGGGAATTTTGTGGGTGCTTGGGCACCCAGGGCTCCAGGGAGTTGGCACCTATGATTGAATGTGTGTGTGTGAATTATCGATCTTGTATTTTATTCTGTGAACCACCCTGGGATCTTATGATTAAGGGCGGTTTATAAATTTAATAATAATAATAATAAACGTATACGAGACAGTCAGGGCCCTACTGGACCCGAATAATTCGTATCGGCTTTCTGCCCCCTCTGCTTCTTATCAGCCCAGAACTGGACCAGGACTCCAAGCAGGGTCTGACCAAAGACAAATAGAGCAGTACAGGACAGTGAAGTTGCAACAACTCTCTTCAAATGGCTTAAAACACACACACCGAGATTAAACAAGCCTCTAAGTCCACAGTGGCCTTTGCTGCAGCTCATCAACTCAAGCAGAAAGGGGCGTGTGAGAGCTGGGGGTGAAGGAGGAGGGGGAGGCTGTCGCACACAGAGGGTGCGTGCCGTGGTGCACGATTCTGTCTGTGGGGCATGTGCGCCCCAGAAGGCGAGTCTGGAGTGGAGCACTCCCCCCCCCCCCGCGATAATGCAAAGTGAGGCTCTAAACCTTTCCAGGAAATCTCAAGTCCATTGCCTTTTGAGGAAAGCCTTAGTGAGGCTGTCTGCCGGGGTGGGGGTGGGGTGGAGGGTGGGGGGGTGGGGGGAAGACTAGAGAGGCTTAGACTTGCAAAGGATGTAGCAGTTTCCTTTCAGACAGGGCCAGAGGCTCACTCAGGGGGTGGGATGGAGGTTTAGCAAGAACCCTCAGGACTCGAAAGCCCCAGACACAAGGCGCAGTATGGGGGAATGAAAAGTGCTCCTTAGACTTCTTATCCCATGAGATCCAAGAAGACGAGATGGGGAGACTTGCTCACCTGGATGCAGAATGTTAACGTGGACCTCAGAAATCTGAAATCAGAGCTGCAACTTGGAGTAAAATCATAGGATTGTAGAGTTGGAAGGGAGCCAAAGGGTCCTCCAACTGGGTGAAAAGGTGCTGGGAAGTAGTTCCTTTTTCATAAATTGTCTGGAAGCACCCAGTGTTCTGAGAGACGGAGAAAAACTTTTCTCTGTCTGCTTTCTCCCTGCCGTGCAGTGCTTAGTAACAAGGGAAGAAGAAGAAGAAGAAGAAGAAGAAGAAGAAGAAGAAGAAGAAGAAGAAGAAGAAGAAGAAGAATTTGGATTTGATATCCCTCTTTATCACTACCCAAAGGAGTCTCAAAGAGGCTAACATTCTCCTTTCCCTTCCTCCCCCACAACAAAAAATTCCTTCCAGTAGCACCTTAAAGACCAACTAAGTTAGTTCTAGGTATGAGCTTTCGTGTGCATGCACACTTCTTCAGATACCAATTGTGCATGCACACGAAAGCTCATACCTAGAACTAACTTAGTTGGTCTTTAAGGTGCTACTGGAAGGAATTTTTTGTTTTGACTATGGCAGACCAACACGGCTACCTATCTGTAACTCCCCCACAACAAACACTCTGTGAGGTGAGTGAGGCTGAGAGACTTCAGAGAAGTGTGACTGGCCCAAGGTCACCCAGCAGCTGCATGTGGAGGAGCGGGAACCCTTCTCTCCAGTGGCAGAGCATATGCCCGTGCTGCCCAGGGTGGGTGCGCTCCCAAAGGGGGTGGGGCACGGAGGGTACCCTCCCAGGTGCGGGATAGCTGCTCAGGTGCATGGAGTGGCACACGCACCCTGCAGCCAGGGGCGGAGTGAGGCGCCGATGGCGGACATTCGGCGCACCGCCCCCCGCCTACAACTGCCAAATGTCACCCCCCTCAGTGAAGATACTCAGGGCGGTCCGCCCCCACCGCACCCCCTTCCTCCTCCCCTGCTTCTCTCAGGGTACCCTATGCCGTTTTTATCTGCTTCTTCTGTCAGTACTTGGAGCAGAGATGACTTTTAATGCCCATCAGGTCCTGCCTAAAAACAAACTCAAGCTCTGCATTCAAAACCTCCGCCAAGGAAAGATGCAAATTATACGAATGCCTTTCACCTGCAAATTTCCCTCGTTTGCATCTGGTTTTTCCTGTAAAAACAGCAAAGTGGTATCTAAACTTTAGCTGGGACAGGAAGAAAAGTTGCTTCCAAGTGTCAGTCTGTATGACTTCTTAGAGCCTATGATCCTGTATCCATGAGGGTAGAATGTATAAGAAGAAACCTGCCAAACTAGTTCCTTTGTTAAGGTAGTGGCCTTTGCCTGCCAGTTAAGTACCACCACTTACAAGCTGCCATGGAGACAAATGAATAGGCCTATTCCCACCTCACCTGACCAAATCATCCTAGGATGGGGCACAATAGACCAAGCAAGGCTGCATGATAAAGTTTTTGGCTGGTGCTGGAAGCCGGAGACACAGGCTTGTCTTGCTCTGTGCTGGCCCAAAGGTGTGGCTTCCTGCTTCCCTGGAAATCTAATAGGGAAGCAAAACCTCTTGGGGTGTTAATGCTGTGAGCTCCTCTTCAATCCTATGCTCAGGTTATAGGCAGGTGTAAATAAAACCATATATCCTAAAGGCACCACAGTCTCCACAGGTAAATTCTGGCATGCCTGGGATCTCTCGCCACTTGCAGATTGGGATGCACACAACAATACAAAATACCTTTGATGAAAGGAAGCACTCACTGGGTACTTCCAACTGCCATGATATTCAATTACATACAGGAAAATTCAGCTTGCACATTTATAGTTGATGTGGAGGTCTTGTGCAATCATGAAAGTTAAGACTTTTTGCAGTAAGGAATGCAATGCACGGGAGCATGTGGGCTAATGCTTGTTTCAATGCAGCACCAGGCAAGCTGAATTCTCATTAAACAACCAACATTATCTGATGTCCCAGCAAACATATCAAGATGTTCAAAAAACAGGTTGCCTAAAACTCCTCAAATCTGGGAACTGCTGGGCCTCTCTGGCAAGGGGCACAACAAACTGGAAAGACCCCCTTCTCGGCTGCCTAATCACCTGGAGAAAGATAAGCATAACCTTCTGGTGTGCGTATTTACTAGGAATGGAGGACAAATTTGATTCAGTAGGCATTTGCAGATGAACCCATCCGATTTCTAGAACAATATGTGAACTGAAGCACAGCTATCCTTCAAAATTCTCTAGGTCCCAGTTTATGCTCTTGACCAGTGCTAGAGATGGTGAAGACATCTAATTCAGCTCATATTTTAAAGCAAATCAATCGATTTTGTGCTTTCCTAAACAATGTGAGAACCGAAGAATTCGCACGTAGCCAAATTTTGCAATGCAGTTCTTCGGCCAAACAACGCTTACTGACAATGCATATATTATGTAAAAGTGTGCCTAAAAACAAAGGCGTTGGTGAAAATAATGCACAAAAAGGCATTGTTTTAGAAAAAAAACGCTTGCAGAAATGTGTACTGTGCATTTGTCAAAACTAATGTGCATAGAAGGAGAAATTTTCACTAAAATGCTGGTGAATTTTTATAAGGTTTTTTTTTTAAAAAAAATCAGAACTGCGAATTGCTGCAAAATGCAAAGAACTGGAAAAAACGAAGAACTGGGAGGATGGAAATGGACCAATCTTTCCACCACCACCCCCACAAGTCAGGAAGTAAGGCTACAGTCCTAACCCCACATAGTTGGGAATAAGGCTTGCTGAATTCTACAGGACTTATTTCTGAATAGACATAGTTCTGTTTCCAATGTTAATAACCCCTGCATACCGCTGCTCCCTCACTGTGACGCACAAAACCAGATCAGCTGATTTCTCCCGATTGCTTCACTCCTGCACTTGACAGCAGCAATCTGGTTTTCCGACTTCAAAGGCAATCTATGCAGTTACTCATCTCTTGTTTCACTTGCTTCACCTTTATACTGATGCCTGCCTGCTTGTGTCACCTGTGCAAACACTGCCAAGTGTATCTTTGCAGACATAATAACAGCAAGAGAACTTGCTTTTTAAAAAAGCCTTTTTTGAAGTGAGCCGAGATCCTTCAGAAGGTCACTACTGCACCCACAACTTGTGCTTTTCCACAACTGCTGGGCAACGGAGTGACCACGTGTCTGTCTTTATAGGCAACAGTCCTCTCTCTGAAGGGCTTTCAAGAATACAGGCTCCTGTTTGAAAGGTGTCCTTGGTTGAAGGACTGTCCGGCCCAAGTTCAGGTTAAGGAGAACAAATCCAAAGGCAGAAGTCCATGCAGAGGGCATTATTGCTGGCAGCTTATAAGGCACTAACCCATGAGGACATAAATCTATATAGGCTGATTTATATGTACAGATAATGTTTGTTGTTGTTTAGTCATTTAGTCAATCCGACTCTTTGTGACCCCATGGACCAGAGCACGCCAGGCACTCCTGTCTTCCACTGCCTCCCGCAGTTTGGTCAAACTCATGCTGGTAGCTTCGAGAACACTATCCAACCATCTCATCCTCTGTCGTCCCCTTCTCCTTGTGCCCTCCATCTTTCCCAACATCAGGGTCTTTTCCAGGGAGTCTTCTCTTCTCATGAGGTGGCCAAAGTATTGGAGTCTCAGCTTCAGGATCTGTCCTTCCAGTGAGCACTCAAGACTGATTTCCTTCAGAATGGATAGGTTTGTTCTTTTTGCAGTCCATGGGACTCTCAAGAGTCTCCTCCAGCACCACAATTCAAAAGCATCAATTCTTTGGCGATCAGCCTTCTTCTTGGTCCAGCTCTCACTTCCATACATCACTACTGGGAAAACCATAGCTTTAACTATACAGACCTTTGTCGACAAGGTGATGTCTCTGCTTTTTAAGATGCTGTCTAGGTTTGTAATAGAATAATAGAATTGTAAAGTTGGAAGGGACCCTAAGGGCCTTCTAGTCCAACCCCCTGCAATGCAATAATCTCAACTAAAGCATCCATGACAGAGGGCCAGTCAACCGCTACTTAAAAACCTCCAAGGAAGGAGAATCCACCACCTTTGGAGGGAGTCCATTTCTGTCTTGGAAGAGCAAGTTGGGTGGGTGCTCTTCTACAGTTTATACTTGGTATCAGGTCGGTGGTAGACTGCCTCTGCCAAGGGAGGTTCTGCTTATTTAGTTACTGTATTTGCATCCCACATTTTTTATCCAATGAGCTGAAGGTGGCATACATGGTTCTTCCTCTCCTCATGCAGTTTAGCTTTCAGAGACGAAAATAAAATTTTAGCTCATGCTGATCTGGGCTTGGTCTGGGCTTTGAGGTGCCCAACAAGATTTTCTGGGGCCAGGGTGTTGTATGTGGACCTAGCCCACAATCCTCCTGTCATCTGTTAGGAAGAACCAATGTCTATGCACAGTATGGCTGCATCTTACAGTTCTAAGGGTTCTGCGCACATGCAAAAAATGTGCCTCTAGGCAAATTAAGTTGTTGGCTGGCTGGCTTCCCTGGCACAGAACTTTGCATCAGAACATCAGAAGTGTCCTAATGGATCAGGCCGAAGGGTGCACAATGAGTCCAAATAATAACCTCCAACACGTTGAGCCTCAAAACTAGGATGCGTGTCTTCCTGGTTGTGCTTCCATGTGAGTCACATGACCTGCATGACATCACGGAGCCCAGAAGATGTGCTTTTTCGAGACCATGCTCTCGCAGCACCCAGAAACGCGTTTTTTTGGAGTGCCACGTGAGATCGCTGCCCGCAAAAAAGGACTTTCTTTGGGACAATATCATGTCATGAAATGCCAAAAAGGGCATTTCATGACATGATATTGTCATTAAATATGGCATGATATTGTCATGAAATATGGCTGCCATACTCTTGGGGGTGGGGGACACACGGGATATCCTGGTTTTTCCGGCACACTTGCTGGGTCTGCAAATACAATTATTATTCTTTTTCTAGGATTTCCAGATCTTGTAACATTTGCAAAAGCAGCATTGTTAGATCAGAACAAGCACTCAATCCTCTCTTTTGACTAGCTGGTTGTGCCTCTGTGCATTAAAACAAATACACATATTTAAGATTCCTGGGGGGGGGGAGCTCCCCCCATGGAAACCCCTACATGGCGGGGCAATGGATGTCCCTCTTACCTTTGGCACAGCAGGCTAACACAAATCTCTCCATCCATCCCAACAAACAAGAAGCATCATCAACAAGAGAGCCAGTGTGGTGTAGTGGTTAGAGTGCTGGACTAGGACGTAGCAGGCCAGAATTCAAATCCCCTCTCAGCCAGGATGCTCACAGTCACTCACCCTCAGCCTCACCTACCTCACAAGGTTGTTGTGGGGATCATACTATTTGTTAGAAGCTGTTTACAGTATTTTAAAGTTATTGTGACTTTTTATATTGGATCAGATTGTTACTATTAATGTTTGGTGTTTTATTATTATTTTTATGAGTGTCGGAAGCTGCCCACAGTGTCTGGGGAAACCCAGCCAGACAGGCGGCATACAAATACAAAATTATTATTATTGTTGTTGTTATTACAAATGCGAGTCAAATCCAACAGCAGTTCAAGGACACCTTCCAGCCAGCCAAATAGGTTTCAAGGAGAAGGCAGATCAGGGGTGTGTATTCTGCACCTCTGCATTATACTCCCTGGCTCTCTCATTTGAAAATCTGTCCAGCGGGCTGCAAAGGCCACAACACACACACACACACACACACACACACACACACACACACACACCATCAGTCACACAGAAGATGAGCCAGGAGACCAGGGAGGGCAAAAAGCAGCCACTGCCACCAGCATCGCCTTGTGAAATCTCACCCTGCGGCAACGGAATGAAGCTGACTTTCCAGCCAGGCGGCAGGTGTAGTCCCAGGGCGTTGGGCGTGTGTGCCATTTGCCCTTCTTTGGCCAAGTGCAGCTGCATCGATATCTGCTTCCTCCTCCTCCCACACGCGGCCTTCCATTCAACACCTTGACCACCTGACAAGGAGTTTGGCAGCAGCCGAGTCATCCGTCTCGATTGCATCAGACCAGACTGTCCCTTGCCGCCACCTCCCCCCCCCCCCGCAGCACCGCAGAGGCAGGCCGAGAAATCAGCTGAGTGAACTTTCTCCTGGATTTCTCAATGCATCCAGAAGAGTCGGGTTGCTCTGTGTGGGTGCGTGTTTGTAATCGCATTACATAGGACTTAGACAAAACAATCAATGAAGGTGTCTGAACTAAAATGGGATGAGTCCAGGCTGCAGCCCTGAGGGTTGGGCTTCATTGGCACTGCTGAAGGTCTCTTACATCACTTTACTTCCTCCTGCAGCAGTGAGTTCCACAGTTTAACTACATGCTGATTGAAAAGGTCCTTTCTTTTGCCTGTCCCAAATCCTCCGACATTCCTCATACATTCAGGGTGGTGTGTGTATACAGAAACTGGGTTTGGGTAAAGCATCCTTGATGTAGTTTGTAATACAGTGGTACCTCGGGTTAAGAACTTAATTCGTTCTGGAGGTCTGTTCTTAACCTGAAACTGTTCTTAACCTGAGGTACCACTTTAGCTAATAGGGCCTCCTGCTGCCGCTGCACAATTTCTGTTCTCATCTTGAAGCAAAGTAACCTGAAGCATCTGTAACCAGAGGTACCACTGTATGGGCAGTCAAGCAAATTATTTAAAATCGTCATAAAACCAGACTTCCAGTACAATCCCCTATGTGTCTTCCCAGAAGTAAACCCTACTAAGTTTAATGCATGAGCTCCAGGACATGGGTGTGTATATAGGATTGCAGCCTTCTTTTTTAAAATAAATCTTATTTATTGATTTGTCGCACACATAAGAAACAACAAAACAAAAAAAAAAGACCATAAATTACTTTATCCATTGACTTCCCATCCTCCTCATCCATGGTTTCAGTATTTACCCTTGGACATAGCTGTCAACTTTTCCCTTTTCTTGTGAGGAATCCTATTCGGAATAAGGGAATTTTCCTTTTAAAAAAGGGAAAAGTTGACAGCTATGCCCTTGGATGCTGCGTATTTTACACATACTATTCAATACATCCCATTTTAACCTATTCATCTTAATAATTAACACTGATGCTTGTATTTCAAACGCTACTCGCGTTTTCACCTCGCTATAGGATTGTGGTCTTATTGAGTTCACAGAAGAGGTGCAATTTGAACCCAGGGCCTTCCTAACCCAGTTCATAAGTCTTCATTTGCTGCAGATGAATCTTTACATGCAGACAAGCCAAACAGTGATCATCTTTTGAGCACAGGCAGCAGTGCATTTAACATTTAGAAACATGCAATCTCACACCACAGTGCACATAGTAATCTGGATGCGGACCAGGGCAGAACCTGCCCATGCAAATCCTCGCTTGCTGCGGCTTTGCCTCAAGTTGCCAGCAGCAGCCTTCTTCCCTGCGCCTCTCGCATTGACTCTCGGCCAACTCTCATCTCGCTGTTCCCTAGGCCTGTCAATGGCATCCTTCCACCCAAAAGCTCCTGGAAGCCGGGCTGCCAAACCTCTTCAATGCCTGCCTCTCCGGCACAAAACAAACTCCTGGCAATGGGACATTTGATGCTGTGCCAGACCCACAGGCAGTAGAGGCTGGGATGGATCTATAGCCGCAGAGAGGATGCTTCTTAAACTACATAATGAAAAGCCATTTGGTCAGTTAAGTGCTTTTTGTAAGCTGAGGTGGGGCCATCCGTTTGGGGCTGCCAATTTCAGCTATCAGTATTCAGTTCTCATGCAACCCTCACTTGGGGAAAAAAATCAGGAGCTTCTAGATTACTGCTTTGCTTCTGGGGCAAGTATGGAAGGATGCAGTACTTAGGGGACTGGTGAAAGAATTGCCTGCCTCTTGCCAAGTGAGGGTGGTGCATCCAGACAGCCTACTTATTGAGCAGGCCGGAGGCAGCAATGCTTCTGAATACCAGCTGCTGGAAGCCACAGGATTGGAGAGAAGGCTCTTGTGCTCGACTCCTGCTTGCTGGTTTTCCGCAGACACCTGGCTGGCCACTGTGACAACAGGATGCTGGACTTAGATGGACCACTGGACTGATCCAGCAGGGCTGTTTTGATGCTCTTATGGAACTTCCAGGTCCCAAGGCAGTCTATCCAGATTCCTAGGTTGTTTGGGGCATTTGGTCCCTGTGAGGACAGGATGCCGTCTAGATGAGCCACTGGCCAGCAGGCTCTTCTGATGTTGTTATAGAAACATATTGCACTCGGGTCCTTCTTTGGGGCTCCCCATTTGGGGCATCTGGTTGGTCACTCTGAGAGCAGGATGCTGGACAGGATGGGCTCAGTGGTTAGAGCACCTGCCTTGCATGCAGAAGGGCTTGGGTTCAACCCCTGGCATTCTCCAAGAAAGGCCTGCCTGCCTTAAACTGAAAATTGGCAGCCAGTCATTGTCTAGATAATATGTGCTATTTAGTTATTTATTTGAAACAGTTATGCCCTGCCTTTGAACCAAAAAAGGACTCTTAGAGCAGCTTATGGAAATTAATGCTTAGATGGCCCAGATATCCCATCACCCCGTGCTCTTTTGCTGGTGATGGGAGTTGGGAGTCAAACAACAGCTGGAGGGCCACTTGTTCCCCATACCTGGTGAGAGGGACCCATTGTCTGAGTTAGTGCAAGACAGCTTCCTGCACTTTATTTCATGCATATGGGGTGGTGGGGAGAGGCAGGCCTATAGATTTCCTCTCCACGCAGTTAGGCCATCCTTGCCCATTAAGGTGAATGAGAATTAACCAGTCCACCCACACTGAATTTGCACACAGGGCTCTCAGTTAAGAATCGTCAGGAGGTTCATTCTTCTACCAGGGAGGAAAAGAACACCCCATTACTTCTGAATCAGGGTGGATGAGCCTGACCTATTTCTGCTATTCCCTCAAGGGCTTCTGCAGATGGCAACAGTTTTTTTCTGCTCGGATGCACTTTCCCAATATGTGGCACAATTCTTCATGACACACATTAGTTTTGCTGCAGACTCAAGAACGCAGCATGCTGCCCATCCTTGAAGCAGCCTTTCATAAAGGTTAAAAATAATAATAATAAATTACTAGCAGCATAGTGTAGTGGTTAGAGTGTTGGACTAGGACCTTGGAAACCAGGGTTCAAATCCCCAATTGGCTATTAAGCTCACTGGGTGACCTTGGGCCAGTTACTGCCTCTCAGCGTAGCCTCCTTCACAGGGTTGTTGTGGGGATAAAATGAGGAGGAGGAGAACCAGGGAGGCCACCTTGAGCTCCTTGGAGAAAAAGGTGGGATATAAAAGCATCAGCATCATCATATTCTGCTGAGCCATAGAGGCAACACATTTAACACAACACGCTGGCTCTGAGCCAGTCTGTTGCTCGTCCTAGTTTGCTTCTGGTATGTTTATCCACCTTCCCATTCATCATTTGTTCATCCCACACCAGTGCATCTTCCCTTCACTTTCCTAACCACAACAGCCTGCATTTTTATTTTAAAAGTGGGCATCTTCCACGGTAACATTCTGTGGAACAGCATCCCTGTCAAGATACGGCAGGTGCCCATGATCTGCCCTTTCCAGAAACAACTGGAGATGTTTTGGTTGGGACAAGTTTTCCCCTGCTGGATAAATGGGTCTTCTTTACCATGAGTGTTCACTCTGGGTGTCTACAGTTGGAAGGGACCCAAAGGGTTATCCAGGCCAACTTCCTGCAATGCAGGGATCTCAGCTAAAGCATCCAGGACCTCTACCTCAAAGCCTCCACAGAAGGAGAGTCCTTCTGAGGGAGTCCAGTCCATTGCTGAGCAGCTCTTGCCATCAGAAAGTTCTTCCTGAAGTTGAGTTGGAATCTCTTTCCTTGTCATTTGAATGCTTTAGTTCTGCCCTCTGGAGCAATGGAAAACAACCTTGCTCCATCTTCCATGGGGCGGCCCTTTAGGTATTTGTAGGTGGCTCTCATATCCCCTCTCAGTCTTCTCTTCTCTGGGCTAAATAAACATACCCAGCTCCCTCAACCATCACTCATAAGCCTTGTGCATTGCTTTGGATATTTTGTATTTTATTGCTTGTGAAGGCCTTTCGCTATGTACAATAAACTTGACTGACTCACAGTAGGCTGTTTCCTCCAAAGCACTCCTGCTTGACCCACACCTGACTGTGTATGTGAGCTTAAAGCGAGCCACCAATTGCTCCTGTGCTGACAGTGGAATAAGCTAAACTGGGGTGGGGGTGGGCAAAGCATATTTAATTCTTAGCCTCCCACCCCCAAAATAATCCATCCCTAGACAGGAGGAGTGGCTGGCTGGCTGTTCAGGCCCAGAGCTATGATAACACAGTGGATAGCTTAGAATGACAGAAAGGCTGCCTCTTCCCTCTAGGCATGTTTGTATAACTGAGGGTGATGGTCATATTTTCTGAAAAGGTAAAATAAACATGGTTGGGGGAAGCCATTCATAAAACAGGCAGCGGTGCAGACAGAAGGGGCAGGCGGACTGGGTATGAACTCTGCAGCTGGCCAGTTAATCCTCAGTGCCCTCAGGGTCAAGGGAAGTCCTGATGTGTAGCATTTTGGGTCAAGGACCAGATCCCAGAACTGGTGTGTGTGTGTGTGTGTTGTGTGTGTGTGTGTTGTGTGTGTGTGTGTGTTGTGTAGTGAGCAGATTTTAATCCTGTGCCCATAAGGCTAGGAGGTGTCTGCAAATGGTGTCTCCCAGACTTCTCCAGCCCATGGGGGGGGCAGAGAAATTGGGGTGAGGGGCATTTCACCCAGGCCACATACACACAAAACATTTATAGTGCTATGATACTATTTTAAACAGGCATGGCTTCCCCCAAAGAATTCTGGGAGTTAAAATTCATTCAGGGTGCTGAGAGTTGTCCAGAGACCCCTCTACCACCCCCTCCCAGAGCTACAATTTCCAGAGTAGTTTAACAATCCCTCTTCACAGGGAACTGTGAGAATTGTAGCTCTAGGAGAGGAATAAGGGTCCCTCAACAGTTCTCTGCACCCTTAGCAAACTGCAGCTCCCAGAATCCTTTGGGGGAAGCCATGTTTGTTTAAAATAGCATGATAGTGTTCTAAATGTATGGTGTGAGTGTGGCCAAAGTTTTACTTGGAGCAGACCCACTGAAATTAATGGACCTAAGTTAGCCATGTTCATTAATTTCAGTGGACCTACTCTGAGTAGGGACTATCACTGGATACACCATGTTTTACTCTTGTTGTAAATCCTACCAGGCCTTTTTCATAAGTTCAGTCAAGCCAACCGCGATCATCATCCATTGGAACGGACGCCTTCCTCACAGGAGGCCTCGCCAGCATGGTGTAGTACAGGCATCCCCAACCTTCATCCCTCCAGATGTTTTGGACTACAATTCCCATCATCCCTGACCACTGGTCCTGTTAGCTAGGGATCATGGGAGATGTAGGCCAAAACATCTGGAGGGCTGCAGGTTGGGGATGCCTGGTGTAGTGGTTAGAGGTTTGAGTGTCGGACTAGGACCAGGGATCAAATCCCTGCTTGGCCATGAAACTCACCCAGCGTAACCTTGGGCCAGTCACTGCCTCACAGGGTTGCTGTGGGGATCAAATGCCGAGGGGCAGAAGAACCACATAGTCCACCTTGAGCTCCTTTGAGGGGGAAAAATGTGAGATAGTAAATCAGTTAATGAAATAAAATAAGAACCAAGAAGGGCCTCTTTTCATTCTTTCCTCACTGGAGGCCTTGCCAAGAGGTGCCCCTTTTGATTCCTGCTGAGGGCAGCTCAAAAGCATCGTCAGTTTGTAGAAGCGTTAAAAGGTCGTCCTCTCTATCACGTAGGCTGGCTACGCTCTGCTGAGTCAGCCTTGGGAACCGCTCTCTTGTGAAATTCTCTGTAACCGCTTCCCCACTTTCTCTCTCTCTCCTTGACGGAATCAGCCCTCTTCGCCCCGCTGTCCCTGGATGACAATGGAGCAACATTGCCAATACAAGCCCAGCGGTGCCACCCCAAACCACAACGCAGCCTCTCCAGAGAAGGCACCAGGGCAGGGGGATGCCTGGAGGACCAGCATGCCTGAACTTTGCCCCGGCTGATGGAGACGCTAACCGTGTGCCAGAAAACAGAAGGCTTTTTTTTCTTCTCCGACTGGCTTCTCCTTTGACTGCTTGGGGCAGGATTGCAGGCCCGGGCAGGCCGTGGAGCATGGCCAAACCTGACCACACTCTCTCAGATGGGACCTGCAACCTGGGTGTGCTCATATGAATCAGCGCTCAAGAGGAGGCTGGCTGCAAGATGCGCCGGGACCCAGAGCAAGTTGGCGTCTGTTTGCAGTGTGTGGGGACAGAGCCAGATAGGTCTTTCCAACATGCAAAGGATGAGCTCACCACAACAGTCTGGTCCCCCCCCCCCCTTATTGCTGTTGTTCTGGCTCCTGTCAGGGATTCTGCAGGTACCTGCTGGGTTTGGGAGCTTGTAAAAGGTAAAGGTGTTATGTACTGAAGTTCTCACCCTGGGCCAGCAGGGGGATACTGTAGATAGTTTTCACTCAGGTCCACATATGCAAATAAGGGATTGAAAGTGACGTTCAGTGATTGGATAGTTACAGAAAGTTGTTACAGTTGCGTTTTGCTGGAGCTCTATATAAGCAGGCTGGCTGAACCCTTCAGTTCAGTTCTGTTCTGGCCTGTGAATAAACAAGAGCTGTTAGAAGAATCGCTGTGTTGTCTGATATGTTCACCCACAACTTAAAAAAAGGGACCCCTGACCATTAGGTCTAGTCGTGGATGACTCTGGGGTTGCAGCACTCATCTTGCTCTATAGGCCGAGGGAGCCGGCGTACAGCTTCTGGGTCATGTGGCCAGCATGATTAAGCTGCTTCTGGCAAACCAGAGCAGCGCACGGAAATGCCGTTTACCTTCCCGCCAGAGCGGTATCTATTTATGGGGTTGGGAGGCAGCAATGTTTCTGAATACCAGTTGCTGGCAACCACAGGAGGGGAGAGTGCTCTTGCGCTCGAATCCTGCCTGCAGTCTTCCCATTGGGGCATCTGTTTGACCACTGTGAGAACAGGATGCTGGGCTAGATGGGCCCCTGGCCTGATCCTGCAGGCTCTTCTTATGTTCTTTGGGGTGGGAGGAGAAGAGGATGAAAAAGAACAAAGACATGTGTAACTTCATTCATTCATTTTCATTCATTTATTAAATTCATACACTTCCCTTCATCAAAAGATCAAAGGGCAGTATATAGCAAAGAACACAACCTAGAACACAAATATCAATACGTAATATCAATACGTAAATATTCATTCAAGATAAAAAACCAAAGCAGTTACATGAATACAATTACAGCAAGAAGAAGAAAATACATAATACATAATTAAAAAACATATATTTATAAGAACGGCAGCATAAAAATATAAAGGAGAAAACACTGGGAGGGGGGAAACAGTGCACAGATACAAAATCTTTTTTAAAAATTGTCAAGCACAGCTGCAAATTTACACTATATTTGGGGAATTGGTTTGTCTGTCTGTTTTCTTTGGGTTTGGACACCTGACAAGACATCACTTTCAAAGTTGGCACAAGGGTTTTCTCGGTGGGGGTGATAATTTTTGTCAAGGTTTCCATTCTAGACACCCTTTTTGAATTGAGTTGGAGAACTGAAACATGACCGTGGCATGAATTTGTCATTTTTTTGGCCTTGGGTTCAGCCGCTTCTTGAGATATTGTCACCAAAAATGCACGTTGTGTGTGCATAAAAATGAAGATATTGATGAAAATAATGTATAAAAATGCATTAGATTCAGAGCAATTCTTTGCAAAAAATGTGTACATTATTCAAAACTGCAGACAAAAATGTGTTTATCAGAAGAAATTTGTACTAAATGGGGAAGGTTTTTCATGAGGATTTTTTAAATCCACAAATTGCTGCAAAATGTGATAAACTGAATTCAATATTGGAAAAATGAGAAATTTGGTGAAATTGACAGGTCCTCCTGGCAGTAACCCTCACTGAATTCAATACAACTGACTTTGGAGAAGACATACTTGTTTTTTCACTGCCAATAACCCTTCACACTGCTGCTTTCTCACTGTCACATGCAAAACAAAATTGGCCGATTTCTGCCAATTGCTTCATTTGTACACTGGTTCTCCAACTTTAAAAGAGGCCAGAGAATTATTTGACATTAGTCATCACCATTTCTGAATTTTGCAATGCAGTTTTCCAACCGAACCATGTTTACAAAAATGCATGTGTCGTGTTACAGTATGCATAAAAATGAAGATATTGGGAAAATAATATATTAAAATGCATTAGATTAGGAGCAATTACTTGCAAAAATGTGCACATTAGTCAATACCTTAGACAAAAAGTGTTTATTAGGAGAAGTTTGCACTAAATACTGCCCCAAATTTCCTCAACTCAATGCAACCCACCTCCCTGTCATTTCCCAAGTTAAGTAGGTGGCAAAAGTATCCCCCCCCCCCCTTGGAAACAATTAACGTGGAAATGAGCCCTAAACTTCCACTAGGTTTCCAGAAGTGGCTTCTTTGTTGTGTAAAAAGCCAGCACCTGGAGAGCTGGCCCAAAGGCGTGGCCTGGCATCAACAGTTAATGCCTACCATTTGCAGGCTCCCAGGCCTCATCAAGAATAAAGTGTGACTTGTCACTAACCCAGCTTGTATTGTGTTTGTGCATAAACAGCAGAAGACAATGCAGAGGGACGCAACCAGTCACGGGGAAACAAGCAGCCTCCCAGGTAATATAATCATTGAATTGTAGAGTTGGAAGGGACCATAGGAGTGATCTATTATACTGTATCTCTGTGCCGCTTTTCATTCAAATGAATCACTAAGCAGCATACAAACAATAAATAACAGCAACACAATAATAGTACGGTACATGGAGAGACTCTGTCTGTGTGGGCAACCTTACGTAGAGGACCTGTACCACTATTTATTGCAATGCCCGCTATATACAGTGGTACCTCTGGATGCGAATGGGATCCATTCCGGAGCCCTGTTCACATCATGAGCAGATTGCAACCCGCGTCTGTGTGTGCGCGGATCGTGATTCACCGCGTCTGTGCATGCGCGTGACGTCATTCTGAGCGTCTGCGCATGCATGAGCGGCAAAACCCTGAAGTAACCTGTTCCGTTACTTCCAGGTCACCATGGGACGCAACCTGAAAATGTTCAACCTGAAGCGACATTAACACAAGGTATGACAACTCCCAACCTAGCAGTCTGAAAGTACGTCAAAGTGCAAGTAGATAAATAGGTACCGCTCCAGCAGAAAGGTAAATGGCATTTCCGTGCACTGCTCTGCTTCTCCAGAAGTGGCTTAGTCATGCTGGCCACATGATCCAGAAGCTGTACACCGGCTCCCTCGGTCAATAAAGGGAGATGAGCGCCGCAACCCCAGAGTCGGTCACGACTGGAACTAATGGTCAAGGGTTCCCTTTACCTTTACCTATGACTGTATAGAACCAAGAGACCAATTTATAAAACCCCTGCTTACGAATGGAACACACTCGAACAGTGCGGAAAGGGTGAAATGGCTGCTGAGTGATACTGATGACTTCGTAACTTATAAAGTAGCACTATATGCATTGGCAGCTAAGAAGATCAGGAGAAAAGAACTAGAGAAAATAGCGGTCAATTGCAAAGGTGATTTGGACATTTAAGCTGGCACATTCTATCTGAGAACCCCCTGCTATTCTATCGTATGCAACAAATAATTTCTAGGAGAAGTGACCGTGGTTTATTGTACTTGCAGTGCCTGATGTTTTTATGGTTATTGTTGTTTTTCTTTTTGTTTCCTTTGTGAATGATGCCATGGCCTTTGGCTAGCGCAATAAAGTTTATGATGATGGTGAACAACAAAATAGAACATCACAAATGTAGCACAAATCATATAGCACAATTAACAAATCGTCAGTAAAGTAATTACGATCCATAAAGCACCCTCAGCAAAACAAATAAAAAAATAAACGAAACAGCACAATTACAAGAAGAAAGTGCAGCTAAAGAATCCCATGGCAGACAGCCCTCCAACCTCTGTTGAAAAACCATCTTCCCTGGTAGTGTCCCTTACACTTTTGAATGGTTGCTTGCCCTCAGAAAGTTCTTACCAATGTGTGACCATAGCTCAATGGTAGAGCTTCTGTCTTGCATGCAGAAGGTCCCAGGTTTAGACCCTGGCATCTGCAGGAAGGGCTAGGAGAAACTCCTTCTCTGAAACCCTCGAGAGCGGCTGCCAAACAGAGTAGCCAATACTGTGCCAGTTGGATCCCAATGGTCTGACTCACTATAAGGCAGCTTCCTCTGTTCCTAATAAAAATCACCTCCTGAGTTCTCCAGATCAAACCTTTATTGAATGCAGAGGGATAAAATGCAGAGGGTGGTTTTTTTCCTGGCCTCCTGGGCAGAGATCCTGGTGAGCTCCTGCCAGTCAGTGTAGACACTACAGAGTTAAATGGACCAATCTTTTGACTAGACATAAGGCAGCTCCCTTTGTTCCAGTGACACAACCACCCGCCCACCTTGCAATGCACCAGGCCTGTCTCCCTCCACGCCCCATCCCTCGGGCTTTGTGTGAATTAATAAATTTGCACAGTCCAGAGCCCTCTTGCTTCGCTGTGGACCGCCGCACGGCAGTTGCTGAACTGGAAAGGATGCTGAGGGAAAGCAGCAAATATGATCAACCACGTGGAAGGAAAATAAATTTTTAAAAACCTGAATGAGCTCCTGCAACTGGGAATGCTTGCCTAATCCTCCAACAGATGCCACATTTTCCACTGGGCCTGAGGGGTGGGGTTGGAATCTGCACCAGCCAATTGCCCAAGGCTGATGCCCCATTTTTTCCCCTCCTGCCACTGTTGGTACAAATCTCCCCACTCTCTCTCTCTCTCTCTCCAAAATGGGTTGAGTTGTCACATTGATTCCTAGCAGATGCTTTTATGCATAAATTCTGGAAGAAGGGAAGGGGTGGAGAAGCGGAAAGCCTAACCCTCCCACCCTAAAAGTGGCCATAGGGAGTGATCTAACCCCACTGCTTACCAAACTGCTGGGGGGGTGTCACTGCCCCCTCAGTTCTATAAACTCATCCCCAGTGCCCCCTGCCCTATAAAAACACTGATTTCTTTTCACTTTTAATTTGTAAAAATCCTTCTTTCTAGATTGTGATACTCAAGGTGGTTTACAAGCTGAATGAACGGCAAAATATACAACCAAGATCACACATCCTATAGCAGTCTAATTTAGTGCAAACAATAAAAAAAACACTTTAAGATAAACCTTACATCAAATAAAGTAGTATTTAATAAGTCTTTTGGAATACAATGTTACACAACAAAATTAACTCTCAAATTATCAGCAAATAATTATTAAACAGAAAACCACTCTCAACTATTACAATATATCACATTCCATTACTTAGAACATCATTTTGTACAACCCACTAAGGGAGATAATAACACAGCAACATTCACCAACTCAGAGAATAACCAGCGCAGGTGATATCGGTGATTGAGCTGGGATTGGGCTTTTTACATATAAACTTGTTCTTGCAGGAGGCAGCAATGGCCACCAGCTTCAACGACTTTAAAAGTGGATTAGACAAATTCATGGAGGAGTCGGCTCTCGGTGGCCAGTAGCAATGAATCCTCTATCCTACCTCCACAGTTGGAGGCAGCAGTGCTTCTGAGGACCAGGTGCTGGGAACTGCAGGAGGGGAGGTGGGTCTTGTATTCGAATCCTGATTGCTGTGTTGTCCACTGTAAGAACAGGGTGTTGGACTAGAGGGTCCATTGGCCTGATCCAGTAGGACTCTTCTCCTGTTCTTATGCAATGCAAGGGCCTTGAACCTGGCTCGATTTGCAGGGAGAGTTTGGAACGGAGTAGGGTTGCCTGAGACCTGACCCCCTTTAAGGTGGTGTAGTTCTCCACAAAGGGGTGGAGTCTGATGGGACTCTGGGCCAGAGACATAAAAAGCCTCAGTCTCCTCGCAACCTCCTTCAGAGCAAATTTCCTCTTGGCTCTCTCCGTGGTGCTACAGCCGCGGGCCAGTCTTGCCCTGCAAGATCTGGTGTCAGACCAGAACCCAACACTGTTTTTGTTGCTGCTGCTGCTGCCGCTGCCTGCAGTCAAGGCTGATGGATGTTCTCCCAGTGCCGTATCCTGTTTGCTATGATCATTTATAGTGTAAGCAGACAACATTTACACTAATAGCAAACTCATTCTCCGAGCACAAATCCTTACGTGGTTGAAACAGCATCAGCTGCAGAGAAGAAAAAGGCACCAGCCGCTTCTGGGGAACCATCCAAGTACAAAATTTTGTTAAGAAACAAAATGATCTAGCAACTCTAAACAGCCCAAGATGGACCAAACCTGCTAGGCAGGTATGAAATGCTGAGACAGACTGTTGGGAAATGGTTGACTCTTGACTCCCCCCACTGGTATAGTGGTTAGAGTGTTGGATTAGGACCCGGGTGAGACCTGGGTTCAAATCCCTACTTATTGGCCACAAAGCTCACTGACGCAACTTTGGGCAAGTCACTGCCTCTCAGCCTAACCTACCTTGTAGGCTTGTTAAGGGGGTTAAATGAGGAGAGGGAGAAACAGCATGTGCCACCTTGAGTTCCTTGGAGAAAAAAAATGGGCTATAAATGTACCGGTAATTAAAAAATTAAAAATTAACACAGGGTGGAATGGAGTATGCTGGAACGGGCCACACCTCTGGAGCAGGAGCCCTTCAGATTTTGCAATGCTTTCTCACAGGCTCTACTTGTCAGTTTTATTGGCCGCCTCCAGGATGTATTTTGTGGGAGGGCTCTAAGCACATCCTTGGAAATTTAGGTGTGTGCAATTAAAGCGGATTAAAGTGCTCTGTCAGCTAAGCAGAAGATATCCACTTTGAAAGCAGGCAAGGGGGGAAAGCAACAATAACCCAGGCTTTCTTTTTTCTTTTTTGCTTCAGGAAAATGCTCTAAAAAGTGTGGGATAAATGACTGATTGGTGGGAGGGAGGGAGGACCCCATCAGCAAATCAGGAAGAAGGCTTGTTGTCGTATGACCACCCCTCAAACCAATCAGAATACAGGCTGGACATAGCCGAACCTCCAATGAGCTTTGTGCAAACAGATTGGGATGAAATGTTCAGTAAACAGGTCACCTGGTGGAGTGTGTGTGTGTGCATGATTGCGACAAACCTGTTTCCATGAAATCAAACGCGATGGCTTATCACTTTTATCCTTTGCCCATTAAACAGTCTCCTGACCCCTTTGTGCCTTCTTTTCTCCTGCCTAAAAAGCACTTCCAGGAGTCCAGCTCATATTCCTAGAAAAGCTTTCCTTGATCTTAGCAGGAAGAAATCAAACAGGCCAAGCTTTCCTCACCATGGCATGCAAACCTGTTGAATATCCACCTGTCACATGGCGGATGTTAAAGGCAGGGAGCCCCCCTTCGGGGGAAATGGCGGCAGCAGTAGCCAGGCAGGCAGCTACAAGAACCTAGCAGAGGGAACCTTGGATCTTGGCTTGTCAGATTGGCGCCCCCTACAGGGTTGATGCCTGGGACAAATGTCCCATTTGTCTCATGGCCAGTCCGGCCCTGTGATTTCCCCCCTCCCTGACCTCCTTTCCCATTCATCTTCTTTGTAGTGAGTAGAGCACCTTCCATCTTTGCAGGCTTTGTATTTAATCAATTGCTCATTAGGGCTTGGGCTTCCATTGTTCCAGCTGAGGCTCGCTCTCTGTGCAATTTCCTTTCTTTAATTGCATTTTTCGCTGCGAGGAACTGCAGGAGAGAGCGACCTTGGCGGGTCTCATCTGCACAGGCGGAAAAGCGTGCAGGGGATCCAGTTGCCTAGCACAGGCCGAAGGACAGCAACCTTTTCAACAGAGGGGAAGACGGAGCGAGTGCCCTTTGCATGTGGCAGTGCCAACCCAGCCTGGCACAGGTCACTATATTGGGTTTCATAGCAAGCAGGACAGAAACAGCTTTGTGCAATGACCGCAAGGCTTCATAATTCAGGTTTAAGGAACAAGGCTCTCCACTTATGATATCCTTACTCTGGGTGTGTTTCAAAATCCACAGGAGAGCAACATGGTTATGTAGGAGTTAAGGGCTAGAGATGAATGACAGAGCATCTTCCTTGGATGCAGAAGGTCGCAGGTTCAATCCCCAGTGGTATCTCTAGGTAGAGCCAGGAATGTGCCCCACCTGCAATCTGCTGCTGCCAGTCAGTGTGGGCAAGAATGAGCTAGATTAAGGAAGGTCAGTTTAAATCAGCTTTTGATCAGACACAAGAAGACTAGAATCTTACTTTATTTTTCAGGGAAGGACGACAGCTTAGCGGTGAAGCATCTGCTGTGCCTAAAGAAGGCCCTGCATTCAGTTCCCAGTGGCACCTCAAGGCTGGCTGGGGATGTCCCCTGCCTGGAGCCCAGAGGAGATGCTGCCAGTCAGTGCAGACATTGCTAGCCTAGATGGGCCAACAGTCTGACTCAGTATAAGGCAGTTTTCTATGTTCCTGTCTTCTTAGGCTACTTGAGGGGATGCCTCTTCCCATAACAACCATCCAAAGTCCAGATGAGCAGAGGAGGCAACATGAGTGTTCTTCACTATGCAGAGTCCTGGAATAGGGCCTGTGTGTGTGTGTTGATGCTCTAGTTATGGAAATGGAAAGCGCAACTCTGAGTTAGAAACCCAACTCTGATGAGCTTTCACAAGTTGAAGAGAACCCTTGGGAGCTGGGCTATGTGTGGTCCAAGTAAGTCCTACTCAGAGAGAACCCATTAAAACTGAGGGGCCTAATTGAATCATGTCCATTAATTTCAGGACACGTCCCTACAATGCATTTAAAGAAGTTTTTTTATGTTTGATGTTTTGCTATGTTTTTTATATATACTATAAGCAACCCGGAGTGGGTGGGTCGGGGTATAAATAATATAGGTGGGGTATAAATAATATGGGTGAGTATAAATCATATTATTATTATTATTATTATTATTATTATTATTATTATTACAATACCACTTTAAGCAGTCAAAAGGAAACATATGATTTCAAACACGGCACATCTCTTGAAGAGCCCTGTTCTTCGTTTCATGTTCAAACCTTCATGTTCATGTTCATGTTTCATGTTCAAATCTTCAAGAGAGCCTCATTGTGTCTTGACAGGAATGCTATTCCACAGGGTCAGCCACACTAAAAAGCCCTTTGAGTTACTGCAGAGTGAGCTTCTGAGATCTTTAGAACTTGCAGAAGACACACACTCTCAGACTGCAACAAACTACTGGCTGTAGAAGGGATAAGACGATCTCTCAAGTAAGCTGGTTCTAGAATCATAGGGTTGATAGGGACCCCAAACGTCATTTAGTTCAATCTGCTGCAATGCAGGAATCGCAGCTAAAGAATCTCTGGCTAATGGCCACCCATCCTCTGCTTAACAACCTCCAAGGAAGGAGAGTCCACCACCTCCTGGGGTCGTCCATTCCACTGGTGAACGCTCTTACTGTCAGAAAGGTCTTCCTAATGTTTGGTCAGAATCTCCTTTCTTGTCACTCAGATCCACTGGAGCATCACAAAACAAGCTTGCTCCATCTTCCCTCTTCAGCTGTTTGAGGGTGGCTCTCCTTTCTCTTCTCCAGCCTAACCATACCCATCTTGAGATGCATGCACCACAACCTCTGCTTCTGATCCACCTTCCATGGGCTGCACTCCCCTTTTGGGACCTGGAGCACTTGGGCCCAGGACAAGGCATCTGTGGGGGTCCTAACTCTGCTGGTTCAGGGGGTGCCTGCCCACCCCATAGGCCTTGAGTCCAGTGGCCACCTGAACACCAGGCTCAGAGTCAGGAACTCAGTGAATTGCTTTAGTGAATTACTCTATAGCCTCCAACTTGGTGTCCTGGTCATTGCCAGGTTTTCAGTGTGGGGTAGTGGCTAGAGTGTTGGACTAGCACTTGGGAGGTCTGGGTTCAAGTCTACACTCAGTCACGAAGCTCACTCTGGGTGACTTGGGCCAGTTCCCTGCTCCCCATTTTTTGTCTAGAATAAAAGTCTCTCACAAAACTTGTCAGCATTTTCACGCACATAGTAGACACATTTTGTTTGAGCAATTTCCCCCACAGTAGTGCATCTCTGTATGTCATTTGCAGAGATACCTGCATTTGAACGCACACTTTTCACAAACGTGTGCAAAAACAGTATGAATTATTTGGATAGAGAGCTGCATAGTAAAATAGGAGAGCCAGTGTGACGTAGTAAAGGGGTGTCAAACTAGTTGGGAGACTGTATTTTTGGTTTCTATGGAAGCCGCCCAGAGTGGCTGGGGAGGCCCAGCCAGATGGGCGGGGTATAAATAATAAATTATTATTATTATTATTATTATTATTATTATTATTATTATTAGGCCTCAAAACCCCAACTTGGCCATGAAGCTCCCTGGGTGACCCCCACAACCTACCTCACAGGGTTGTTGTGAGGATAAAACGTGGAACGGGAGAACCACATTTGCCGCCTTGAGATTATTGGAGGAAAGGTGGTATAGAAATGAAACAAACAAATAAATTGCTGTGTTTTCGTGCCCTGCTGCTCATCCGCCCCCAGGTATCTCACTGCCACAACCCCCTCTTGTAACTTTCCAGTCTGCCTGTCGCTGGACTTCCAAAAAGGTGCATTCCTGAAAGGGGCAAGAAGTTTGGCACCCGAAAGCCCTCGGAATGTCTCCTTCAATCAGGTTGCGGCTGAGGCACAGGGCCCAAAATTTTAATGCCCAGGATGGGGAAAAGGGGAGGGGGGAAACAATCCCCCGCTGGGATTACAGCTAATTAGAAAAAGGTTGATCCAGGTTGTGTGGAGAGAGAGAGAACATCCTTGGGTCTCTCTCCCGAGAACAGAGGCTCTGCTCCCAAAACGGAGCCGCTGTACTTTCCCGGCAAAGCTTCCTCTGAGAGGAGAGTTTAAATTTACCATCACTTAGAGATCTCCTGTGTGCTCCCTACATAGGTAATTAAGGAAAGAGTCTCATTAGCCCCTTGCTAACTGAAATTCCACATCAGTGTGCAATTGTTTTTCAAGAAGAGGAAATCAATCGGTGTTTTAGCACATATTTCTCCTGCTATAGACATAAGAACGCAAGGAGAGCCTGCTGGATCAGGCCAATGGCCCATCTAGTCCAGCAGCCTGTTCTCTCAGCAGCCAGCCAGGTGACCCAGTGGGAAGCCTGCAAGCAGGATTTGAGCCCCGGAACCCTTTCCCCTCCTGTGGTTTCCAGCAACTAGGATTCAGAAGCATCGCTGCCTCCAACTGTGGAGGGCAGAGCATAGCCGTTGTGGCTAGTAGCCATCAGTAGCCGTCTTCTGCATGAATTGGTCCAACCCTCTTTTACAGTCATTGAGGCTGATAGCCATCACTGCTCCCTGTGGGAGTGAGTTCCATAGATTAACTATGTGCTGCGAGAAGGACTTCATTTTATCTGCCCTGAATCTTCCAACATTCAGCTTCAATGGATGCCTTTGAGTCCTCGTGTTACATGAGAGGGAGAAAAAACTTTTCTCTATCCACTTTCTCTATGCCATGCATAGAGGGACGCAGGTGGCGCTGTGGGTTAAACCACAGAGCCCAGGACTTGCCGATCAGAAGGTCGGCAGTTCAAATCCTTGCGACGGGGTGAGCTCCTGTTGCTCGGTCCCAGCTCCTGCCAACCTAGCAGTTCGAAAGCACGTAAAAGGGCAAGTAGATAAATAGGTACTGCTCTGGCGGGAAGGTAAACGGCGTTTCCGTGCGCTGCTCTGGTTCACCAGAAGTGGCTTAGTCATGCTGGCCACATGACCCGGAAGCTGTACACCGGCTCCCTCGGCCAATAAAGCGAGATGAGTGCCGCAACCACAGAGTCGGCCACGACTGGACCTAATGGTCAGGGGTCCCTTTACCTTTACCCTATGCCACGCATAATTTCATAAACTTCTATCATGTCTCCTCTTACTCGCCTTTTCTCCAGATTAAGAAGTCCCAAATACTGCAACCTTTCTTCATAACATAATTGCTCCATCCCCTCGATCATTTTGCTTGCCCTTTTCTGAACCTTTTCCAAATCTACAGTATCCTTTTTCA
Source organism: Podarcis erhardii (assembly GCF_964252035.2). NCBI lineage: Eukaryota > Metazoa > Chordata > Lepidosauria > Squamata > Lacertidae > Podarcis > Podarcis erhardii. The sequence continues at coordinate 30,403,848 of NC_138511.1, forward strand.
AGCGAGGTGACCAGAACTGTGCACAGGATTCCAAATGTGGACAAACCAAAGATTTGAATAATGGCATTATGATACTGGCAGTACACTGTTTTTTTGACTAATACAATGCATTTTTGTGCATTATTTTCACTAATATATACATATGCATGCACCCTTTACCCAAGTATATGCATTTTTGGACACATTACTCTCCCAGAGAACTGAACTGCAACATTTGGAGAGGTGCAGATTTCAAAAGGATGCCTGTGTTTGGGTCCGTGCATTGTTTCTGAAAGTATGAATTAGGTAGATTTCCCTTTAAATGACTGTTGGCTCATCTTTCCCTCCCATCCCTATTTACCCAGGCCATGAATCACCTTGTAAAATAGTTGGATAATGTGCTTCAGAATTGTGTGTGTGTGTGTTTGTGTGTGTGCATGTGCAGAGCAGGGGTACAAGGTGAAGATGTTTTGTGACATCACAGGTTACAGCCAGTCAGAGCTGTGCAGAGCTAGTTTATGTTGCAAACATGCAGTAAAATGGCTGAATCCTGGAGCCATGCAGCTCAAATTAGGAATGAGTTTTTTTTACGCTGAGATTAATTGATTAATTGAAACCCTCTCGCTCATCTGCCTATATTCATTGTTTGCTTTTACCCACATACCCCTAAATTGCTCCATAGACCCTCTGTCAAAAAGGCCACCTCAAATGATTCACATACCTAGTGCCAATCACACTGCAATTGAACAGACTAATGTCTCTGGAAAGGGATCTCATCCTAGAACATTTACCAACTATGGGCCTCAATGACAGGCAGCAGCAGAAAAGAAGATTGCTCCATATCATATCTCCTCTCAATCTCCTCTTATCCAGGCTAAACATCTCCCTCAACTGTTCCTCATAAGTTTTGGCTTCCAAACCTTTGATCTGCACCTTCCTTTACATACCTTCCAGCTGGTCAATGTCTGGGGTGTCCAGAACTAGACTCGGAATCTGTAGCCACAGGACCCCATAATGGCCACTGACATGGCTGACTTTGGACTGGGGTGGACAAATTCATGGATGTTATGTACTGAAGTTCTCACCCTGGGCCAGCAGGGGTATACTGTAGATAGTTTTCACTCAGGTCCACATATGCAAAGAAGTGATTGAAAGTGACGTTCAGTGATTGGATAGTTACAGAAAGTTGTTACAGTTGCGTTGTAGTGGAGCTCTATATAAGCAGGCTGGCTGACCCCTTCAGTTCAGTTCTGTTCTGGCCTGTGAATAAACAAGAGCTGTTTGAAGAATCGCTGTGTCGTCTGATATGTTCACCCACAACTTAACCATGGAGGAAAGGGCTCTCACTGGCAGCTAGTCACGATGGCTACGTCCTGCTCCCAGGAGCAGAAGCACCGTGTCTTTGAATACCAGTCACTGGTGAACATAAGGGGTGGTGGCTGTTGCTATTCATAGAATCATAGAATCATAGAACTATAGAGTTGGAAGGGACCCTGAGGATCATCTAGTCCAACCCCCTGCAATGCAGGAATATGCAGCTGGTCCATACAGGGATCAAACCTGCAACCTTGGTGTTATCAGCACCATGGTCTAACCAACTGAGCTATGCTGCTCTTGGGTTCTCAGAGGCCTCTAGTCAACCACTGTGGGAAACAGGACGATCCACTCTAAGTGACTCCCCTCTGATTCAGCTAGGGTGACTCTTAAGCTCTTCAGGAGAGTGATAAGGGTCTGGCAGCAGATTAAATTTAACTTGATTCATGTCCCAGTGGTTAAAATAGCAACACTCTTGTGCACTTCAAATGGAACTCTGGTCATTGCTGGACACTTCCTCGCCTCCCATTACACATCAGTAAGGACTCTGGTGAGGGTGTCCCTTCACTCTGCTTTGCAGATAACAGTCCTCTGTTTCTAGAGCTACCTGGACCTAGTTTGGAAACAAAATAGGCCAAAGAAGGCTGTGCAAGAGAAATACCGATGCTAGAAGCTGGGGACACACTTTGCGCTGGACCCAACAGCTGAATTTGTAAGATCTGCTAGGGTGTTAATGCTGTGAGCCCCTCCATCCTATGCTCAGGTTGCGTATATGTGTAAATACCATATTTCCTAACGATGCCACAATCTCCGTAGACCTTTATTCAGAGGAAACTGAACCCTGGAGAAGCACAGACACCCCTGGAGTCTGAGATATGCTCAGAGAGTAGGAGAATACAAGAATTCATAAGATTGCGCGCATGCACATTTTAAGATATGGCCCTCCCCAAATGGTGCGGAAGGCGCGTTGTGTGGTTGGGAATGAGAAGGGCGTTCTCACACCATAAGGGAACGATGGAAAAGAGTATCGTCTAATCCAGCGCAGTTATGGGAGGGAATCATAGAACCATAGAGTTGGAAGGGACCAACTCCTAGTGATACAGGAAGGAGGAAGGAAGGAAAGAAAGAGAAGCAGCCCAGCGCAATGTTGCACATGCTGGTGTGTGTTTGCATGACTCCAAACTAGAGCCAAGCTGTACAGGAACACAGCCAATCAATTTTATATCGAAAGACACAAGGGCCACGTTTCCTTCTGGACAATCTTCCACATGCCAGGGGTAAAACTGGGCAGAGCAGCGAATGCAATGGTTGGCTTTGGTTCACTATTCCGGTCCTGAAACACACTTGCCAGGTAAAGGTAAAGTAAAGTAACCCTGGACGGTTAAGTCCAGTCAAAAGCAACTATGGGGTTGTGGCACTCATCTCATTTTCAAGCCGAGAGAGCTGGCGTTTGTCCACAGACAGCTTCCCGGGTCATGTGGCCAGCATGACTAAACTGCTTCTGGTGCAATGGAACACCATGACAGAAACCAGAGCACATGGAAACACCATTTACCTTCTTGCCACAGTTTTACCTATTTATCTACTTGCACTGGCATGTTTTCGAACTGCTAGGTTGGCAGGAGCTGAGACAGAGCAATGGGAGCTCACTCCGCCGCGGGGATTCGAACCGCCGACCTTCCGATCGGCAAGCCCAAGAGGCTCAGTGGTTTAGACCACAGCGCCACCCGTGTCCCTTTAACACTTGCCTGAACACCCATCTCGACCCTCCGTCCAGGTGGGCAAGTGGCACAATTGGGGTTTATGGGTGTACATTCCAGCACCCAAGACATGGGAGAAGCCAGACCAGTGGGAGTACAGCTGGAGAGGGCGTGTGACCTGGCAAACATTTGGGGTCCCCACCCCTGCCTTAGCAGAGCAGAGGCCCCAAAAGAAGTCTGGGGCATCACAGGCACACCTGTTAAGAGCACGCCCAGCATCTCCCCCAAATGAATAACTTTACGAGCTGATCCTGCACATGGAATCTTTTTTATAAAAACAAGGGAATGCAAAACTCCCAGAGAGCTCAGTCCCAACAGGGACAGTCAGAGGACCCACGATCTAAGAGGCGATGCTCTGAATTAACCCAGGCCAGAGAAAAGGAGTAGAGTAGAGAACACAAAAGCAATTTTCTTGCGAAGCTTGGCTTTGCTTCCCTTGCTGTTGCAAAAACTGTCTGGAATTACCGCTAAAACTGGACCCCACCCTACTTGGGAAACGAGCTAATTGCACAAATACCACCCCCTCCCTCAGCCTTTCTTTTTTATCCCTGCGCATAATCGGCTAAGCACTTTAGCCCCAGCTTGGCATTACTGAGAAAGGTCAGCATCTATGCGCAGAGAAGCGCATGACATGGAGGCCGGGAGCTGAGCTGCTTTTTTGGGAGAAAGTGGCGTTGGTGGTGGTGTTTGTGTTGTCCTTGGGATGGGGGATTTAGTAAAACTGATCAGCTGGGGGCTGTGGGGCAGGAAGGGCCTAATTCCCCAGTTTAGGCAGCTCACATCGGCTAAATGAGCCACAGTTCCTTCTTGGAGGATAACGCCGCCTCTCTGTTGTTCAACAATAGGATAAGGCTAGCGTTGGCTACTAGGTATGATGCCTACGCTCTGCGCTCCCCAGTTGGAGGCAGCAATGCTTCTGAATCCCAGTTGGAGAGAGGGCTCTTGTGCTCAAATCCTGCTGGAGGGTTTCCCACAGGGGCATCTGGTTGGCCACTGTGAGAACACAAACCCTCCAACATTTCTCTGATGAAAATAGGGGTATCCTATTGAACAGTAACAACAACGTCTATTTCCTGCCCATCTGACTCTGTTGCCACAGTCACTCTGTGCAGCTTCCAACATACAGTGGTACCTCGGGTTAAGTACTTAATTCGTTCTGGAGGCCCGTTCTTAACCTGAAGCACCACTTTAACTAATGGGGCCTCCTGCTGTTGCCGCGCGGCAGGAGCACAATTTCTGTTCTCATCCTGAAGCAAAGTTCTTAACCCGAGGTACTATTTCTGGGTTAGCGGAGTCTGTAACCTGAAGCGTATGTAACCTGAAGCGTCTGTAACACGAGGTACCACTGTATATAAAAACAAGGGCTTTTTTTCCAGACAGAACTCACTGGAACTCATTTCTGGTGTCTCTCAGGTGGGTACCATTGCCATTATAAGTAGGGCTGCCATATGTCTGGGTTTTCCTGGACGCATCCGGGAATCAGGCTTGAAAATGGCATCCAGATTATCAGTGAATCAGCAAAATGTCTGGGGAAACCAGGGTGTATGTCAAGCAGGATGCTAAAAAAAATCCCAGAAAAGCCCCAAAATGTGTGTGAGGGGTTTTTTTTTGGGGGGGGGGGGAGATGCTCAACAACTTTGACCAAAAACAAGCAAACAAAAGCTCAACAACTTTGTCTGGATTTTCATTTTTGGGAATACGGCAACCCTAATTATAAGAGAACAAGGGAGGCATTCATGGTGAGTTCCGGCACCTCTTTTTCCAGAAAAATAGCACTGATGAAAACATTTTTAAAAACCTGCCTTCAGAAGTCTTCTAAATGTTTTATAGTTACTTATCTCCTTGGTTCGGGGGTCACATAACTCCAACATTTTTCAGTTGAAAATAGGGACATCCTACCATACCCTCCAATATTTTGCCAATGAAAATAGGGACAGGTTAAACCACAGAGCCTAGGGCTTGCCGATCAAAAGGTCAGCAGTTCGAATCCCCACGATGGGGTGAGCTCCCGTTGCTCGGTCCCTGCTCCTGCCAACCTAGCAGTTCAAAAGCACATCAAAGTGCAAGTAGATAAATAGGTACCACTCTGGTGGGAAGGTAAACGGCGTTTCCGTGCGCTGCTCTGGTTCACCAGAAGTGGCTTAGTCATGCTGGCCACATGACCCGGAAGCTGTACACCGGCTCCCTCAGCCAATAAAGCGAGATGAGCGCTGCAACCCCAGAGTCGGACACGACTGGACCTCATGGTCAGGAGTCCCTTTACCTTTACTAAGGAAAAGCAGGACATTCTGGGATCAAATCAGAAACAGGGATGGCTTCTGTAAATCTGAGACTGTCCCTGGAAAATAGGGACACTTGGAGGGTCTGAGAAGAGGATACTGGAGTAGATGGACCATTGGCCTGATCCAGCAGGACTCTTCTGATGTCCTTATGGTTCCTTTTGCTACTGTGTCTGGTCCCCTGCTGCACTGCAGATGGTTGGCCATCAGATGGGGGGTGGAACAGCTCTCCTTGAATCATAATGAGCTTGGGTTTCATGATCAGGCAAGCAGGCCTGCTTGGCTTCTTCTACCTAACTTGCCAATAGCTCGCAGGAAGGGTGTTCTCTGTGACACAGCTTTTCTCTAGCGGAGCAGCCCAAGTGGATTTCCCCAGCTGTGGCCGGGCGAGCTGTGCCAGGCATTACATCATTCCTTGGCATGTCAGGACAGCCGACATCCGAGGAGACAGCTCCTTTCACATCTGAGGAGGAGAAGACACTCAAGCCAGGTAGTTGGTTGAGAAGCCGCTGGCCCTTCGTGGACTTCCGGGTTAGCGCGAACGGCTAATGGCGGATTCCCTCCGAGCTCCGGAGGGAATCGGCTCTGCTGAGGACGGGTCTTGCCGTGCCGGCGACACGGGGACCCTCAGAAACCGCAGGCGCGGAAGCCTGCGGACTTGGTGACTCGGTGGGCACCTTAAGCGCCCTCCCCGACCCACGAAGAGCCTTTTTAAAGGCTGCGGAGAGGGTACGGAGAGTGGCGTGGTGCTGAGAGTAGACCGCTACCTCAGTAGAGCGAAGCCGCAAGCCATGGCCGGAGAGCGCTGACTTTCTTCCCAAAATTTGGACTGGATAACAAAGGACCCGTGAGTAGTGGAATTTGGACTTTAAAAATTTTATCCTGTGAATTCGGCACGATCGGGGGATGTGTTAAAGGGAAGTCCGCACCCCCTCTACTTATAGACGTTTCAAAGCAAGGAACGGAGAATTAAGGCGGATTGAATACTGTTTTGATGATTTAAAAGTTTCTCACAAATTTGATAGAACAAGATTTTTGTGCTGGAGAGAAAGGGAATTTGGAACTTTGTGTGTATCCCCCCCAAAAAACCCGGGAGTGTCCTATTTGGGTCCCGGAGGAAGAAGTGAAAGGAGTTTGACAGCTGTCAAAGAAGCTGTCAAACGGGCGGACAAAGTAAAGAATTTTGCTATTTAATAACTCTTGGAATTAAAGCTGATACATTTGGACTGAGGCGATTGGAAACAAAGTATTGATAATAACAAAGTAACAGATTATTGGAAAAGGACTACTAAATAACTGAAAGCCCCCTAGGGGGAATTAGTGACATTACAATGGCTGCAGAGGGAAAATTACTGGCGGAGATAGAAAAAATGTTCTTTCTCGTGGGAATTCTGCAGGAGCAGAGTATGGCTCTGAGTAAAGTTTTTATGACCTTGAATCCTGAAACAAACAACTCTGCTGAATGCACAAAGGAGATGCATGATAAAAATTCTGCAGCTGAGCAGGAAGAGATGCCTTTGGAATTGACAGAGAAAAAAGAAGGAGTTCAGACACTACAAGTGGAAAATATCAACCAGGAATCTGCAGCGTTAGAGTATGAGCAAGAAGACCTCTGGATTACAGACCTGCGAAAGATGAGAAAGAAGAAGAGAGAAGCCCCTGGAGTACTTGGAATATTAAAACTAGAAAGAACAAAGCAATATGATTGGGACTTTTCTCTTGAGTATGGAAAACTAGATGGTCTTTCGCAGCAAACACTCTTCAACATTCTGAATGAAAGAAAATATGATCTGACTCTGACTGAACTCCTTCGGGGTCTTAGGACCATCAAAGAGGACTACCAATATAGTTGGCAGAGAGGGACTGACAGAGAATCAGACGCCTCGGACGTGAGGAATCCGGGCTAGAAATATTTTTTGTTTGTTTTCTGGACATTTGTCTAGGAAGGGACAGAAACCGGGGCAGGGGGGGGAGAGAATAGAATTATAAAATGTTATGTTTTGTTTTACTTGGTCAATGTGACCTATAATTAATATAATAAAGGGAAAATTTGTGAAGGGGAAGTTAGATCGACCTTAAAAAAAAAAAGAAATTAATGATTATAAGAGAATTGGATAGTTGAATATAGATAAACAAAAGAATTTAATTTTTAAAAGCAATGTGAATATCTTTAAGAGGTTAGGTAAGAACTTGCTGAATTAATTTTGGAATTGGGATGTAAGAGGAGGGGGTGGGGGGAAGTCAATGAAAGTGGGTAAAGAAACTTAGGGTATGTAATTGTATTTGTGTGTTTGTTTGTCTTTGTCTTTGTGTGTGTGTCTGTTGTTATAAAATGTAAAAACCCAATAAAAATTATTTAAAAAAAAAAAAGGATTTCCCCAGCTGTGGCCGGGCGAGCTGTGCCAGGCATTACATCATTCCTTGGCATGTCAGGACAGCCGACATCCGAGGAGACAGCTCCTTTCACATCTGAGGAGGAGAAGACACTCAAGCCAGGTAGTTGGTTGAGAAGCCGCTGGCCCTTCGTGGACTATAACTGTCCTGACTTGCCAGGGACAGGTGCAAATTGCCTCAATATTTAATATGGGGGGGGGGAGAGGAGAAAATCTCCTGCAAAAACACTGTTGCTCACATCTCCAAGTGGTGGGAGACTCCACTTGTTAACGGAGAAATCTTAACACACTCTTACCCAACATCCAGCTCCCTGGAATGAAGGTCATTGGAGACTGTGGTGACTTTAGGACGGTGGCTATGCTCTCATACCCTCCAACATTTCTCTGATGAAAATAAGGTAAAGGGACCCCTGACCATTAGGTCCAGTCGTGGCCGACTCTGGGGTTGCGGCGCTCATCTCGCTTTTCTGGCCGAGGGAGCTTCCGCGTCATGTAGCCAACATGACTAAGCTGCTTCTGGCAAACCAAAGCAGATGTCCTATTCCATAATAATCATAATAATGATTTTATTTATACCCCACCAATCTGACTGGGTTGCCCCAGCCACTATGGATGGCTTCCAACACACACACATGTTAAACATTGAAAAACTTCCCCATACAGGTCTGCCTTCAGAGGTCTTCTAAAGGTTGTATAGTTGCTTATCTCCTTGGCTTAGGGGGTCACATAACTCCATACCCTCCAACGTTTCTCTGATGAAAATAGGGACGTCCTAAGGAAAAGCGGGACATTCCAAGGTCAAATCAGAAACCAGGACAGATTCTGTAAATCTGGGGCTGTCCTTGGAAAATAGGGACACTTGGAGGGTCTTTGCTCAGCCTCCACAGCTGGAGGCAGCCATGCTTCTGAATACCAGTTGCTGGAAACCTCAGGAGGGGAGAGATTTGCTCATGTGCTCAAATCCTGCTTGCTGGTTTCTCACGGTGGCATCTGGTTGGCTGCTGTTGAGAAGAAGATGCAGGAGTCGAAAGGCTCCCTTTGGCCCGATCCAGCAGGCTTTTCTTTGTTGTTGTTGTTCAGTTGTTTAGTCGTGTCTGACTCTTCGTGACCCCATGGACCAGAGCATGCCAGGCACTTCTGTCTTCCACTGCCTCCCGCAGTTTGGTCAAACTCATGCTGGTAGCTTCAAGAACATTATCCAACCATCTCGTCCTCTGCTGTCCCCTTCTCCTTGTGCCCTCCATCTTTCCCAGCATCAGGGTCTTTTCCAGGGAGTCTTCTCTTCTCATGAGGTGGCCAAAGTATTGGAGCCTCAGCTTCAGGATCTGTCCTTCCAGTGAGCACTCAGGGCTGATTTCCTTAAGAATGGATAGGTTGGATCTTCTTGCAGTCCATGGGACTCTCAAGAGTCTCCTCCAGCACCATAATTCAAAAGCATCAATTCTTCAGCAATCAGCCTTCTTTATGGTCCAGCTCTCACTTCCATATATCACTACTGGGAAAACCATAGCTTTTACTATACGGACCTTTGTTGGCAAGGTGATGTCTCTACTTTTTAAGATGCTGTCTAGGTTTGTCATTGCTTTTCTACCAAGAAGCAGCCATCTTTTAATTTCGTGGCTGCTGTCACCTGACTTTTCTTAGCTCAGTGTATTTTTCTGCTGCTACTCCATGTTTGTGAGCTACATTTCCAAGGGTGGGCCTCTCTCTCTGCCAGCACAATCCTGTGGACTTTGTGTCGGGGACGCCAGGGACACCAGCAAGCAGTGAAGGACTGTGGGCAGCATGCCAGAGGCGGGAGCAAGTGTTGATCATGCAGAGATCTGTGGCCTAGGAACAAGCATGTGACAATCATGTTCCCTGGGTTTGTTTGTCCAGCATTGGGGGTCATGTTTATTACGAAGGCACCAAACCAAAGTCGAAGCCACAAATCAAACGGCAGCTTTTTCAATGGTCTGGTCTGTTCAAAATGTTCTTCTGTTCCATCCCATCGCTCTCAGAGGGATCCAAAAATAGTGGCGTTTTACAGATAAGGACACTGGCTCTGGACAATCTCATGTCTGGCAGTGAAGGAGGACCTCTCGTATATTATGACAAAAATAGTCAAATGTATTCATATAAATTCATGGACTGCTAAGAATTTGGTTCATGGCTTACGGGGCGAGGGGGCAACATGCATTGCTAGGCATTTCGAAGCAGTGTGTGTTTGGGGTGGGGAGGTTCATGCAAAGACTTGAACGAGGGATCTGTAAAATAGAACAAAGTTATTGTCTCATGGGATTTCCTCCTTGCCTCTGAGCCACAAACCGAGGCAAGTCCACAGGCAATTCTAGCAAACACTTCCAAAACGTGCTCAGGTTTGGACTTTATGGAAGCAAATCCCATAATTACAAAGCAATGGTGAGGCAGAGCTACAGCCTTCACTAGGAAAGGGGGGGAAATCTGTCAATTTTGGTTTCTCAATTTCTAATTCTTCCATGCTTCAATTCAGTTTGCTGCATACATTTGCATCATATATATTTTTTAAGTTCACATGAACATTTCAGCACATTTTTGGGTGCATGTTACCTAATGTATGCATGTTTCCATGCAATTTTGACTAGTTATCATCTAGTAGTCCAACCCTCTGCAACGCAAGGAATGCCATGAAAATGCCCACAAATTTTCCTGAGTGTTTGTTTGAATCACAAATTGCTGTAGAAATACAGGGAACTGAATTGAAGAATGGGGAAAACAGAAAAAGGAGGGAGGCGAAACCAAATCCGAGAAATTTGTCCATTTCTGAGGCTGGTGCTCTAGCCTCCTCTCTGCAGGGGTCGGGGACTAGACGAGGAAGTGCATGGCAAACAAAATGTCCTGATTTCAAAGGGTTACCGTCAGCCCCCCAGGGCATCTGTGACAACCCTCTGGTCTGCTGGCAAAGCTTCCTGAGACTAGAAATGAGATAATCCTAAGAATGCAACAGGTTTCCGCTCCTTGTTTGCCTTGCAGCTGGGGAATGTCGCTGCAGCGCTGTGACATTTTCCCCCCTGGAGTCAGGAGAAGCTCAGAAACTCATGACGCTGAAGATCTGGGGGTGAGGCCCAAAACTGCGCCCCAGGATCTTCTGGGAAGTTTGCCCCCTTTCCCCCTGCTTAGAGTATGAGGGTAGTTCATTCATTTGTGGGTGGAGCGCAAATGACTGCGGAAGACACCTGAAGGGGGCACTATTTGGGTTGCTGTGGTGATGTAGTGGCAGGCAACTCTACAGCTCCAAGGTGGGAAAACTCCAGCTCACAGGCCCAATCTAGCCTGCCAAACCTCCTCATTAGCCCAGGGGTTCGTTTTTCCCAAACCACACCCACTTTCCCTGAACTGGACACCATATGTCATGCCAGGTAGAGTTATGCAGCTAGGTAGGCCTCTTGCCCAGCTGATCTCTGCAGAAACAGGGCCTGGCAGCAGCGGGGTCATCTGCCATGCGTGGCCGAGCCGCCGGGCATGGGGTTGGCTGGGTGAGCCCCCCGCGGTGTGCCTTTTTGTCACCCCCCCATGGGTGGCACTCGGGGCGGCCTGCCCCCCCTTCCAACGCCCCTGAATCGATAAATAGAATCATAGAGTTGGAAAGGAACACAAGGTTCATTTTGTGCAACCCCCTGCAATGCAGGAATCTTTCGCCCAACGTGCGGCTCAAACACATCGCACTGAGATTAATAGGCTCATGCTCTACCAACTGAGCTATAGATCTTCATTCCCTCCTTCTTCCCTGGCTGGGCAGGGGAGGTTCCATTTTGTGGTTTGCCTCTGTTGTAAACAAACCCCCCCTTATGGGGTATCCAAGAGCCCATATAGAGTCCTTGTGTGGGTTCCCTATTGGTAGGAGAAAATAACAGAGGCCAACCAGAGAATATTGAAAAGCAAAGCAGCTAGTAAGCCTGATCTTTATTGATCTGTTGCAACAGGGTGCTCCCCTCACACACAGGAGGACAGAGGAGGACCCAGAACAAAGGTGTGCCTGCCCTTATATAGACATTTTAAATTCCCTGCCCTGGAGCTCAAGACCACCCCTCCATACATTATACATACATCACAGAAGGGCTGTAACCCAAGACCACCCCCCACATACATCCTACCTACATCACAGAAAAGGTGGTCTACAACAGAAATTTGAATGTTGTTGTTTTTCCTGTCTGCCAAGTTATCTGATAATGCCTTATCTGATTGCCTTTCCTGGTAGTCTGCCCATTCCTTTGAAATGGTGATTACCCAATTCCTGTAACAAGGAAGACTGTTTTCACCTCCTCCTTCCCTGCAGAGAAACATTTGGTCAGCTTGGGAGTCAAAATGGTTTCAGGACTGTCTTCCTGTGCTGCTTCATATATGTGGTTTATATATTTATGTACGCGTTTCCTTGGTACATTTATGAACATTTATTTTATATCTAAGACCTTAAAATTCTTATAACACCTCAGACACCAAAATGTCTCGGACCAGCCATCGATAGATGCACCATAGGGTTGCATGCTGTGATGGGAAGGGGAAAAGGGCAATTTTTGTTTACAACAATGCACTGCAGATATCGGGTTGTATCCAACCACCTTCTCCTCCTCTGAAGTTAAGATGCCTGTCATGCCCACTTTGGGCCTACTCTGAGTCGGACTGATGCTGGATCCAATCCACTGCTTGCCCACCATCTTTTTGATAACGACTCCTTACGTCAACCGGGAAGAGAGACGTTTGTTGGTGTTGGGGGGGGGAGTAAAATTCATTGTCCTCCGGTAACTGGAACAGTCGAATGTCGGAAAGGGCCCAGTGGCTTCATGCTTTGCGGGAATGCGGGATATTTTCTGACACTAATTAGCTGAGTGGTGCTCCGGGGGCATTGTTCAAACTCCTTTGTCTTCTGTTTGTTGTTGTTGAAACCTACTTAACGTCAGTAATGAACTGATCTCAGAAATATAAAGGAAGCCTTTGTTCCCTCCCCTCCTTGGCAGATCAGCACATTCAGCAGCCCTTACACCGGATAAACATTCCTCCCCACAGCTTCTGCAGGGCCTCAGACATTTCTGATAAGGATCAACACCCCAAAGCTGAGTCTTGTCGCTGCTACATTTCCCCCCACCCAGGGTGATCCCATGGGAGACCTTGGTTCAAATCCTGACACAATCACAGGCCCACTGGTTGGTCTGAAGTTCCACTCTGTCTTGACTTTTAGCCTGCCTTTATGCACGTATATTCATGAGCTAGCCTCACTGAAATCTATGGTGTGGCCATGTTTGGAATCTTGTGTACGGTTCTGGTTGCCTCATCTCAAAAAGGAGCTGGAAAAAAGGTTCAGGAAAAGGCAAGCAAAATGATCAAGGAGAAGGAGGGTATTCACCTATGAGGAAAGGTTGCAGCATTTGGGACATTTTAGTTTAGACTCGCAGCGGTTCTCAAGCTGTGGGTCCCCAGATGTTGTTGGACTACAACTCTCATCATCCCTGAGCTCTGGCTTTGCTAGCTAGGGGTGATGGGAGTTGTAGTTCAACAACATCTGGGGACCCACAGGTTGAGAAAGGCTGGTTTAGAGAAAAAGCAAGTTAGAGAAGACATGATGAAAGTTCATAGCACGACATGGAGAAAAGTGGATAGAGAAAAGTTTCTCTCCCTCTCTCATAAGACTAGGACCCATGGGCTGAATGTTGGTCATTTCAAATCTTGCAATATTCTCTACTAAAAATGTGAGTGCTGAAGAAATTGGTTACAATGCTACTGTAGATTATTTTGCTTCATGCATAAAACATACATTTTAAATTTTTTAGATTGCATCATTACCTATTAATCTGATATTTCTAACTTCCCTAATTTCATAGTGAAACACAGAGGTATCCATTTGCTAGTATTATGGATCAATACGACTGATCGCTGGGCCTGCATAAATAAAAACTGTTGTTGCTTAATTTAAAAAAGTTAATCAAAGTCCATTAAGACTTAAGCTATAAGAAGAGACTTGCAGCCGCTGTATATCCAGAATTCTTGTTGATGTTAAACAAAAGTTATTATTTTCATTCTGTAATATATGTTTTATGAGTTTATGAATATTATGATTACCAAGAAAAAAAGAATGTCCTGCAAATTACATTTATGTTTGATTGACAGCAGCCCATGTGAAAAGGATTTCAGGGTCTTCTTAGTAGGCCACAAGTTTAACGTGAGTCAAAAGTGTGATGCAGCAGCAGGAAAAAAGAAAGAATAGCTAATGCAATTCCATGCTGCATGTGCAGAGGTCCAGGGAAGAAAGAGTACCTCTCTTTTCTGCCTTGGTCAGACCCCACCTGCAGTCCTGTGTCCCATTCTGGGAACCACAGTTTAAGAAAGAGATTGAAAAGCTGGAAGGTGTGCAGAAGAGGTTGACCAAGATGATTAAGAGTTGAGAAACCAAGCCTTACGAGGAAGGGTCAAGGGAATTGAGTAGGCTTAGCCTGGAAAAGAGAAGACTTGAGAGGCAATCTGATAGCAATCTTCCAATATCTAAAGGCCAGTCACATGGAAGATGGAGCAGCTGCTTCATGGGTTGATGACCCGAACCAATGGATTCCAAAAGGCAAAGGAGGAGATTGTGACCGAACATTGGGAAGAACTTTCTGAAGGTAAGAGCTGTTTGACAGTGGGACAGACTTCCTCAAGAGGCTGGATGGCCATCTGGCAGGGATGCTTTAGCTGCGATTCCTGCATTGCAGTGGGCCGGACTAAATGACCTTTGGAGTCCCTTTCAAGTCTGCAGTTCTGCCGTTCTAATAGGAACCATGGATGTCACCTTGAACTCTTTGGAGGAAAAGGCAGGAAATAAATAAACAAGCAAGCAAATAAATGACCACCACTCCTAGCTATAAAGGGTTCCCCTTAGTGCCCACACAACTTCCAAACCTGCATTTGTGTTCTTGTGGTCTACAAGTAGATGTCTTGAAAGCAAACAAAATCAGGGGTGCTGACTTCTTTCTGCAGTTCCTTCTCTCTTTTTTTTCGTGACTTGAATCAAGAGTATCTCAAGTAAAACTGGGCAGCTGAGCTTCTAATCTCCAACATCTCTGAGACACTCAGGACCGCTGTTCACCTGTTAGGAAAAACCTACCAACCGGCGTCCTAATTTTGAGGATCACGCATTTCTGCCTGCCCGGTCCACGCCACCCTTGCCATGGTTGTTGAGAGAGCAAGGAGGAACAGCAGCGCCACCCCTGGTTGTTCCACAGGGCAGTTTGCCAGCCGCTCCGATGGGTCACTTGAGGTATTTGGGGCAGCGACATCCATTTGCCTGGTGAATTCTTATCTCCAAATGACAAAAGGTAAATATTGAATCAGCCGCCTTGGCATTCAAGGCAGACAGGTTGACCCAGGGTGGAGCTTGCCTGGTGGTGCTGCACAGAGTATCGCCAGGGGAAGCCCCGCCTTGTGTCACCAATGCAGGACAGCCAAGGTCTTAGGATCATAAGAAGAGCCCGCTGGACCAGGTCAATGGCCCATTGGTCCAGCATCACAGGGGCTAACCAGATAGAATAATAATAATGATGATACCCTGCCCATCTGGCTGGGTTTCCCCAGCCACTCTGGGCGGCTTCCAACAGAACACTAAAACACAATAACCTATTAAACATTAAAAGCTTCCCTAAACTGCCTTCAGATGTCTTCTAAAAGTCTGGTAGTTGTTTTTCTCTTTGACATCTGGTGGGAGGGCGTTCCACAGGGTGGGTGCCACTACCAAGAAGGCCCTCTGCCTGGTTCCCTGTAACTTGGCTTCTTGCAGCGAGGGAACTGCCAGAAAGCCCTCGGAGCTGGACCTCAGTGTCTGGGCAGAATGATGGGGGTGGAGACGCTCTTTCAGGTATACTGGACTGAGGCCGTTTAGGGCTTTGGAACCCAAAGGAAAACCTGCAAGCAGGAACCCAAACAGAAGAGGTATCTCTCTGCTCCTGATGTTCTTCCTGGTGTTTATTTGTAACTTCCTTTCTTGCAAGAGCTGTTCAAGAGTGGGAGGGATTCCTTGGAGAAGGGGGTGGACTCTCCTCGACAATCCTATGATTTGGAAAGGCGATAATCTGAGCTGGAGTGTGAGGCTCATTACTCTCCTTCCTTGGAGACTTTTAAAGAGAGGTTGGGTGAATACCTGCCAGAGATCCTCTGGCTGCAATTCCTGCATTGCAGGGGGCTGGACTGCAATGGGGTCCTTTGGGGTTCCTTCCCAACTCTGAAATTCTGTTGTTTTATAGATGCCCACCAGCTAACTTGCTGAGTGTCAAGGCTGTGGTTAAAGGCACAGGAGTCAGGCTGGTGAAGAAAAACAAGCCAGCCCTGGCAACTCTGCCACCAAGCAAGACTTGCCCCACCCCAGCCTGGCCAACTCAGACCTGGGTTCGCTCTCCATCATTGCCACCCTACCATGCCCTGCAGTTCTGTGAATCAGCTGGACTGGCTGTGTGGGAACCAACAGGCTTTGCTTGGGCAGAGAGTGCTTGGGCTGCCAGCCTCCCTTCTTCCCTGCCCTTGCTTTTTAATTACTTGGGAATTAACGAATTCTTGGCGCAGGCTTGGTTCCTTGGGGGAGCGTAATCTCTGGGATGAGGCTGTGGAGGAGGGCCAGGGGGAGGCCCAAGGTGCCCACCCATAGCGTGACACTTTGTGGGAGAGAGGAGGAGAAGAAGGTGGGGACGAGGAGGAAGGCTGGGGGTCTGGGGGTCCCCCTCTTGGAGGAACCCTGATGTCCCTCCCCCCCAAATAGGAAGCATCCCAGGCAGATACACTTTGATTCTTGAAAAGGATGCCCTCCTTGGAATCCTGACATATAGGAAGATAATAATAATAGCCTGCTGGATCAGATCAATAGCCCATCTAGTCCAGCATCCTGGTCTCACAGTGGCCAACCAGATACCTCAATGGGAAATGCGCAAGCAGGATTCTAGCAGCAATCTTCCCTCCTGTGGTTTCCAGCTACAGGTATTTAGAAATAGTGCTACCACTGACTGTGAAGGCAAACTATAACCATCCTGGCTAGTAGCCATTGACAGAACTCTCCTCCATGAATTTGTCTAATCCTTTTTTCAAGTCAACCAAGTTGGTGGCCATCACTGCTTCCAGTGGGTGAGAGTTCCCCAGGCCTTTCTGTTATCCGTCCTGAATCTTCCAACATTTGGGTAGGTGGGATGCCCATGAGTTCTAAGTGTTGTGAGGGAGGAGGAAACCCTTTTCTCTCTCTACTTTCTCCACGCTCCGTGCATAATTTGATAAGCTTCTATCCTATCACCTTCTAACTCGCTTTTACTCTAAACGAAGAAGCCTCAAACGCTGCAAACTTTCTACATAGGGGAATCACTCCATCCCCTTGGCCATTTCGGGTGGGAGTGCACAGGAGCAACTCAAGGAAAAAGTTGGCAACATCAGCTCAGTGCACAGGAGCAACTCAAGGAAAAAGTTGGCAACATCAGCTCAGTGCACAGGAGCAACTCAAGGAAAAAGTTGGCAACATCAGGTCCTGATCTTTCAGGGGGAGAGGGAAGGGGGGGGAGTTTCATTTGCAGGGTTGCCAACTGACCAGCTCTGTGCTAGTTCAGATAGTCAGGCTCACTGAGTCACACCTGCAGACCAGCCAGCTGCTAAAGGTAGAGGACTGGAAAGCTGGCAATCCTCGTTGTTGTCTCCTGCCCTCCCTGCACCCGGCATCGCTTTGTCCTGCCGCCACCGTGGGATCCTCGCCCTCATTACTACTCATTAGCAAAGCTCCCGTCTCCTGCCTGTTTGCAAAACTTTCTGGGCTGGCTGCAGAACAGGAGAGCCTGTCGAGGCCTATTAGAGGCCCGCCTTCTATGCCTTGGCTGCAGAGCCTCAGGGGGAGACTGTGTGGGGTGGACCCGCTGCCAAGCTCCAACGGGGCAGAATAATTTAATAGTGAGTTAGGGGGAACTGCAGGGGGAGCGGCGTCCTCGGATGCCCAGGCCTCCCAGCCTGCTGCTGTTTACTCTGGGGTAACCAGGGACCTTGGGGTTATTTATTTCCTATATTTCCCAGTGAGCTTTGTGGCAGAGTGGGGACTAGAACCCCAATCTAACTCCAGCTAAACATTAGGAAGAGACTTCTGAGCCTAAGAGCTGGTTCACAGTGGAATAGTTTTTAAACAGAGATCAGATCCTCTCTTACAAAGCCATCTAAGCTAGTGGCCATCACTGCCTCCTGTGGCAGTGAGTTCCATAGTTTAAGTGTTTTTTATCTGTCCTGAATCTTCCACTGTACATGCAGACCCAGAAGCAGGGTTGGTTATGGCTGCCGAGAGGTCAAAACAAGGCAAGCCTTTTTTTGGTATGGAAATACGATTATGGGGAAAGCTTCACCTGTTGACAGGCTGCCTGTCATCTTATTATTTGTGGGTGGTTCCCTGCTTTATTTCCGGGTCCTCCGCTCCCACCTGCAAGTAGGTCAGAAGGGTGTATATTTGCATCAGACAAAGAACGAAAAAAGGTTGTGCAAATGTGTAGAAGGCTCAATCCATGAAAAGAGTACTGAGCCCATAAAATCCTGTTGTCACTTCTAGGGCCAGTCAGCACATACTATGTTGAGGGCAGGGGCTTCTTAGCAGTGGCCTCCCTCCCTGTGCCCATGCTGGTCTTAAATAAGGCCTCTCCAGAGAGTGACTGGCAGGGCTGAAGCTGTCCTTGGTGCTGAAAGCCCAGTCTCACCCTTCCTGCTGACTGAGACTGCATTCAAACACAGGGAATAGTAATGTTAGTTTCCCTGAGCATAATGCACATGTGTTCCTCTCATTTTCTAATGTTCCTTTCACTCTGCAGTGCCTGCTGTGTTATGGAACTGTGGCTTTTGGGACGATACCCAGTGGATATCCAATGAAGCTGAACGTTGGCATATTTGGGATGGATTTTTTAAAAAGAACCTATTCACGCAAGGCGGAGTTCAACTGTGGAACTCGCTCCCACAGGAGCCATGAATGGCTATCGACTTGAAGGACTTTAAAAGAGGGTTAGACAACAGCTACCAGCCATGACAATTCGGCTCTGCCTCTGTGATCAGAGGCAGCAATGTTGTGAATAGCAGTTGTTGGAAACCACAGTAGGGGAGAGTTGTTGCTGTGCTCAAATGCCGCTTGCTGGTTTCCCACAAGCAACTGTTCAGCCGCTTTGAGAACAGGATGCTGGCCTAGATGGGCCATTGGCCTGATCCAGCCATTTCTGCTGTTCTTGTGATATACTAGCACTTCACGTTAAATTTCACTCTGACCAATGGGTGCAGCTTTCTGCACACTTGTTCCTCCCTGAAAACATCAGGAAAGACCCGGATGGTGTGAAGTTTTGACACTTTACTCCTGCGATTTCCCGGTTCGGGGGGGGGGGGCTGCAAACTAATTCCCTCCCCCTGGAATCAAATATCACGGAAATGAGCTCCAAACTTGCACTCTGCTCCATCAGTTTTCTGGAAGTGGCTTTTAGCTCCTGTGAAAGCTGATGTAGAATACGGAAATTAACAATGAGGGAAACAGAATAAACTGCCGTGATGACGCTGAAGACTCCTCTGTCTGTGCCCCATCCTCTTTGAAGGGAAGGAGAGCCTGTGACCCCAACTCCCACTAGCCTCAGAGATGGTGGTCAATGGTCAGCGATGATGGGAGCCACATGCAGAGGGTCGCGGGGGCTGCTTCTGTGTAGTCATGCGTGTAAGGTTGCGCTGTCAGTCTGCAACTCTACTCACGCTTGCTAGGCACAGCAGAGTTTACTTTGGAGTAAACTTGAATTGAATCAGGTTGCAACGCACTGGATATTTAGGAAGCCAGAGCAGCAACACCAGTGCCTCAGAATAAACTCACCTGAAGCTGATGGTGCTTGAGATCGAATGGCTGCAACCCAAAACAAGCACGAAAATATCTGCTGCAGTCGACAGGGAATTGTGGTGGAAAGGAGAAGGAATGAGAAGGCCACAGATTTTCTGTTTAGACACAGCTGAGCCCCAGGCTCAGCCTGGCCACAAAGTTTAAAAGGAAAGATTTTGCAGTAATTTATTGTTGGGGCAGAAGTAAAGGAACACAGCTGGGATGTCTGGGGTAGATCAGATTGCACCTTATCTGGATAACGTTTCAAATATTTATTTTATTAAAAGATCTGTAAACCGCTTTTCTCAGGTGAGGAAGTGTGTGCGAAGCAGATACGAAATAAAAACCTAATAACAATAATAATTAAATTCACATTGTGTCTCTTGAAAGCAAAGCTTCATCCAGACACAACAATGGGAAAAAGCCAGATTCAAAGGTGGAGAACTCTTAGATGTGCATATTCTGGAGGGTTTGGCCACTTATTATTCACGGATGTGCAGCCAAGCAATAAATATTGATAAGCAGCTGGGTGCATAAGGACCATTTGTCAGCTGCTATCAATTAATATTAACGGATGGCAGCAATGAAGATGGGGGCTATAAAAGGGTCATGTGATCACAATGAAGTGGGCGCGATGCCTCATGAATATTCATGGCATGGCTCATGAATATGAATTATTATTATTATCCCACCCTTCCTCCCAAAGGAGCCCAGGATGAACATTTAGGGAAGGTTAACCCACTATAGAGGGGTGGTAATCTATTTCTCCTTTAGCAATTTGCACAAAGCACCTCTGCCTCTCCTGGCCAGGAATCAGACCTTTGGGCTGCATCCACACTCACCTTAACCCCAGCGCTGGATTTGGAATGGTTGGGACCATTCCCTTGCAATAGGGCACTGAGCTGAGGGGGCGCAAAACTGAGAAGATCCATAACTGAGAAGATCCATTTTGGGGCACCAAAGTTTGGCCTTGTGCAGGGTGCCGTATTACGAAAGATTAGCCAAGTCCGCCCTTGCTAACACCAGGAAATCATCTGAGGTCGCTCCGGATTTCTGGAGACTTTGTCGAGTGGGCACATGGCTGCAATAAGTGGCAAGTCAGCCCGAAATGTGGCCATGCGGCAGCGATACTAATGCAGTTTTGATGCGCAATGGTGTTCTCATTAGAGCCCAGGCCACCCAAGTCGTGCCACCACAGGGAAGGTTCCCAGAGGCCCTTTGTCGCAAGGGATGTTCTTCCTTTGAAAAGACCGCACCTCAGTACAGAATATTATTATTTGGGGTGGGGTGGGGGTCCCCTGAACAGCAGCAGTGTTACAACTTCCATAACACAGGCAATGATTCCCTCCCCAAACGCACAAGATGTGCTTTCGCTGAGCGGATGCTGAGGACGCAGCACGTTTTCCACCCCCTGCTTCCCCCGGCGACCTTTATGCAGAAATGCTTGCACCTGAGCGATGGTGGCGATTATGAAAAAGGTTAATCCCGTTCGAAATGGTTTTGACCCTCTGGCGGGACACACGTAGTAGCTTTCTTCCAGGAGGTTCCTGAGTTGGACTTGCTGTCCGGCTTTGCAAAACCCTGCCACTCATACGGGCGCATCACCCGGTGGCCCCCACGTGTAAGTGAGCGCATTGCACATCAGACGAAGCACAAAGCTGCCTTGTAACCACCTCTTTGGCCTCTCCAGGCCTGCAGGCACCTGAGAGTTTGAGTCAGCGATTGAACCCAAAACATCCTGCATGCAAAGCAAATTGTCCGCTCCTGAGCTGTGGCAAATCTTCCCTAAGACTGTAGGAAGAGCCCTGGTGCTGGAACAAGTCAAAGGGGACCCATCTAGCCCAGCACCTTGTTCTCACATTGGCCAGCCAGAAGCCCCAGCGGGAAGACTCGAATACAGGACCTGAGCACAACAGCAGCTCCCCCACAACTTGTGATTCCCAGCATCTGGCATTAAGGGAGCAGATTGCCACTGGGATCCATCTGACTGCGCAGTTATGCTCTTTTACTGATCTCTTTGTATTTTAAATGACATAGTTGGGACTTTGCAGAAACGTGTCATGCGTCATCTTTAGAAGGTATAGATTAGGGCATCAGATAATCCAGCCCCTGTGAGCTGTGCCTAGGGATGGGTGAATCTGTCAATTTCTGTTTCTAGGGATCCAAGGATCTGCCAGTTTCAGATCTCTCTGTTTCTCATTTTTCCACTCTTTACTTGAATTCTCCATATTTCCACATCCGTTTGCACTAATAATAATAATAATAATGATAATAATGCCCTCATAAAAACTCATCAGCAATTTTTTTTTTGCCTGAATTCATATATTGCATATGCCTGCTTTACACATTTTTGTAGCCAGCTTTCTCTAGAGCAATGCATTTCTGCACATCACTTTTACTGTGATGTGCATTTATAGGCACACTTTACCCCAGAATATGCTTTTTCCCCCCCCTCCCTACACTTTACTTGGCTGGAGAACTGCACTGTTGAATTCGGGGGAGTGCCTCGAAGTTGCCGCAGGCCAGAGACATCCTGGATCTCCCGCTGTCGGGCGCCGGCTCCCTGCAAGCACAACGGAAGCAAAAAGCTGTAAGCAGCTTCCAAGTCCGCAGTGAACTGAAGTCCCTTAGTGGGGTTACCCTAAGGCTTCTGGCGCCACCTGGTGGTGAAATCCAAGACCATGCGCACCAATTACGTGCACAGGGTTTCTCGCACACATTCAATTCATACCTTTTCTATCCTCAAGAGTCCCGGGAGTTTGCAGCGCCTTCAGGCTCTGATGAAAGTCACGTGTGGGTGACATGGCAGAGGGCAAAGGCCCATTACTGTGTTCATTCAGGAACTGCGTGAACGGAGCCAAATTCCCTGCTTAGTAATTTGTAAAAACTTCAAACTAGACATCCGCTCTGTACTTTCAAACTAGCCACAGTAGCTTGTGCTGGTCTGCCACCTGGTGGAAGCAGAGCATAACAACCGTGGTCTTTTAAAGATACCAGAGCGACCCAAGGTGATGGGAAAACGCAGAGGTGGCTGCCTTCTGGGAGGGAATCCACAACCTTTGCACCCAACGTCTCCCATAGAGATGAACTTCGGGGTTACCACTGCTGGGACTGAAGCACATATGGCCAGACACAATGCCACTTAACCCTAACCCCTGGTTTGGGGACAGCTCTTATTACCAGCTGGGGTCACCACCTAGCCTCTCCCGGCTGCAGGTTAAGCTCAGTCTTTTGCAGAAGACTGTCCTATGTCTGCCTGGTTCACATCCAATCTCAGGAGAGGGGAGCATAAGGGGAGCAGGACCCATCCATACCGCAAACTGAGCAAGTGCACAGCTCACCTGGTCGCAGTCTTGCCCCGTGACAGTGAAATACATTCCTATTCAAATTAGAGTCAACATTTCAAAATTTGCAGCTGCCCACACAAATGATCATGTGGGCATTTCATGCACATCAATTGTTGTTGTTTAGTTGTGTCTGACTCTTTGTGACTCCATGGACCAGAGCATGCCAGGCACTCCTGTCTTCCACTGCCTCCCGCAGTTTGGTCAAACTCATGCTGGTAGCTTCGAGAACACTGTCCAGCCATCTCGCCCTCTGTCATCCCCATCTCCTTGTGCCCTCCATCTTTCCCAACATCAGGGTCTTTTCCAGGGAGTCTTCTCTTCTCATGAGGTGGCCAAAGTATTGGAGCCTCAGCTTCACGATCTGTGTTTTAATTGTGTTTTAATTGTGTTTTAATTGTTGTATCCTGCCTTTGCACCTTAGGGTGAAGGGTGGGTAAGTAATAGTAGCAGCAATAATAATATTAATGGTTGTTGTTATAAGAAATGGTTGTTATTATAAGAAAAAAACTGCTCCCTTTCCCTTATGGGATACCCAAGAGCCCATATAGAGTCTATTTGTAGGTTCTCTATCGGTAGGCGGTGCTGTGGGTTAAACCACAGAGCGTAGGACTTGCCAATCAGAAGGTCGGCAGTTTGAATCCCCGTGACAGGGTGAGCTCCCGTTGCTCG